>NC_134698.1:3520682-3698946 GCF_050947455.1 Rhinoderma darwinii | reverse complement strand
GCCAATCACAGTGCCCACATAACAGTGGCAGTAATAATGCCCCCATAACAGTGGTGACCACAGTGCCCCTACAGTATAATAAATGTACCTTATAAAAACTCAGGAAGTAACCAGGAAATAGGAAGTAACCAGCCAACAGCCAATCACAGAGGCCCTTCACCGGTAACTTCCTGTTCCTGTGCCGATCCCACCAGAAATGTCTGTGACTGACAGAGTCATGACGGGGCCAACAATGTGGTGCTGTCACATGAGATGCCTCACCGCGAGAAGAGATGATATCCAAATAATAGGTCCGCCTTAAAGGGGTAGTCCCACCATAAAAACCTGTCCACAGGATTGGTGATAAGTGTTTGATCGCTGGGGTTACAACGCTGTGATCTACGTCAGTCCCATAGAGAATGAATGGAGCGGCAGCGAGCAAACAAGACCGGCGCTCCGTGATCGGTGGGGGTCCCAGTGGTGGGATCCCCAGCGATCAAACACTTAGGTTAATAGTTGCTATGGTAGGACAACCCCTTTAAGGGACCTCAACGGCCGGATCAAATGCGGAGAAGTCAAGGTTGGTCGAGTTTGTCTTCTGACCTCCATGGAATTATCCGCCTTCCAGAGTCACCACAATTAAGGGAATCGATCAACACCTTTGGGCCAACCATGACTTGTTCCAAGAACCAAACCCTAGAGATCTGTTTAGACATTCGGTCCGAAACAGAGAAGACTTGGTTGGTGACATGACTATGGACTAGGAGGGAATGGGTTAATTTTTCGCTTCCCGCTTGTTTATGGCCATTAAGATAATTGCTGGTGACACCGATACATGAGATCACATGACCCCAGAGCCATAGATCGTGGAGATCCTTCCAAAGTCCAATCTGATTACCTGGAAGGGTGCAGCAAATGGCTCGACCATGGGGTTTCCCGGCTGTTCGTACAACTTAAAGGGGAACTTCAATACCTGGTTGTGCCCTTTCATGGAACCCTCAACACTCTCTTAAAGGGGAAATCCACCCTCTACTCTGGGACTCCTTCCAGTCCACGGCTGAATGGACCTTTATGTTGTATTGAGCACCTAAACCTCTATCCTAGAATATTTCCGACTACCTCCATTAGTAAACCGGTGGTGGTACGAGGGCACCCATCCTCTGTTCATAATCTGTTCTTCTATGCCACTGGGGCACGTCAGAAAAAAAATTGGAGGTGGATGTTCTCGAATTTAGAAAACCCCTTTCCATCCACCCTATTAGGGAAGTACGAGAAGGTCCTTGGTTCAGGACCTTAAGCAGAGTGGAGAACGGTTACATAGAACGTCTCTGGAGGACCTGTCCTGTATTAAACACACAACACATTAATATGAATGGGCAAGGTGTAATACTTCATTTCTCCTGTGGTGGCGCTGCAGAGAAACTAAACACTTACAGCCAGGTTTCTCCACGATCACAGCCAATCACTAAAGGTCCCAACTGGGGGGGAACTTTGTGATCAGGTTATTATGGAGGGACCCTTCTAACAAGTAGGGATTGTCCAAAGTGGAGACCACCATTAATTGCTGGGTCTTCCAAATAAATGTCCATCACATACCAAACTCCATCTTCTTGGAAGCAGAAACGGAAGGAGAACAAAGGTCATGAGAATCCGATTAATGATCTTCCTTTGACCGGTGGCGGGGCCACACATGATCCGTTAGGACCTTTTGTCCCCTCTTTAGCTTGTATTTGCCCCCCATATGTGAAGATAACCTGGGGCGCCCGGCTGTGTGTGAAGAGAGTACAAGGAGAACCAGCTAGTCTCCGGAGAAAGGACTTGTTGTATAGAGCGGCTCTGGGGATCGGGGGTCGTGGCGGGTCAGTGGCACTATAGTCTGGAGACTTCTGTCTGCGGGGAGGTGACGGCTTTACGACCACACCGTATGATTTACAGATCTGTAATGAATATAAGAACACGGACGCCATTACCGAGACCGCTCCTCGTCTCTTCTAGAACGTTCTTCTCACGAGTCCCGATCCTCGAGAGCCACGAAAAGTAAAACACAGAGAACGGGAGAAAATCAGTGGACGAGGCCCAGACATACAACACAGACCCTCCCTGGTGGTCATTATCTACAAGGACAGTGGGATACCGAGGCCGTGTATCTAAGCCTATCATGTGTGATAGCGTCTGCTGAGTTGTCACTGTAGCACTTATGTGGTCACACCTGAGGTTGAGGACCTTCTGGTGGTACATCTGAGTGTGACGCACTTATGGGGGTATATCTGAGTGTGACGCACTTATGGGGGTACATTTGAGAGTGACGCGCTTATAGGGGTACATCTGAGAGTGATGCACTTATGGGGGTACATCTGAGAGTGACGCACTTATGGGGGTATATCTGAGAGTGACGCACTTATGGGGGTACATCTGAGAGTGATGCACTTATGGGGGTACATCTGAGAGTGATGCACTTATGGGGGTATATCTGAGAGTGACGCGCTTATGGGGGTACATCTGAGAGTGATGCACTTATGGGGGTACATCTGAGAGTGATGCACTTATGGGGGTACATCTGAGAGTGACGCGCTTATGGGGGTACATCTGAGAGTGATGCACTTATGGGGGTACATCTGAGAGTGACGCGCTTATGTGGGTGCATCTGAGAGTGATGTACTTATGGGGGTTTATCTGAGAGTGACGCACTTATGGGGGTACATCTGAGAGTGACACACTTATGGGGGTACATCTGAGTGACACACTTATGGAGGTACATCTGAGAGTGACGCACTTATGGGGGTACATCTGAGAGTGACGCACTTATGGGGGTACATCTGAGAGTGATGTACTTATGGGGGTTTATCTGAGAGTGACACACATATGGAGGTACATCTGAGAGTGACGCACTTATGGAGGTACATCTGAGAGTGACGCACTTATGGAGGTACATCTGAGAGTGACGCACTTATGGAGGTACATCTGAGAGTGACGCACTTATGGAGGTACATCTGAGAGTGACGCACTTATGGAGGTACATCTGAGAGTGACGCACTTATGGAGGTACATCTGAGAGTGACGCACTTATGGGGGTACATTTGAGAGTGACGCGCTTATAGGGGTACATCTGAGAGTGACGCACTTATGGAGGTACATCTGAGAGTGACGCACTTATGGAGGTACATCTGAGAGTGACGCACTTATGGAGGTACATCTGAGAGTGACGCACTTATGGAGGTACATCTGAGAGTGACGCACTTATGGAGGTACATCTGAGAGTGACGCACTTATGGAGGTACATCTGAGAGTGACGCACTTATGGAGGTACATCTGAGAGTGACGCACTTATGGGGGTACAAATGAGAGTGACGCACTTATGGAGGTACATCTGAGAGTGACGCACTTATGGAGGTACATCTGAGAGTGACGCACTTATGGAGGTACATCTGAGAGTGACGCACTTATGGAGGTACATCTGAGAGTGACGCACTTATGGGGGTACATCTGAGAGTGACGCACTTATGGAGGTACATCTGAGAGTGACGCACTTATGGAGGTACATCTGAGAGTGACGCACTTATGGAGGTACATCTGAGAGTGACACTTATGGAGGTACATCTGAGAGTGACGCACTTATGGAGGTACATCTGAGAGTGACGCACTTATGGAGGTACATCTGAGAGTGACGCACTTATGGAGGTACATCTGAGAGTGACACTTATGGAGGTACATCTGAGAGTGACGCACTTATGGAGGTACATCTGAGAGTGACGCACTTATGGAGGTACATCTGACAGTGACGCACTTATGGAGGAACACTTGTGGGATTTTTATGAATAGACTGGTAATCTGATTGGTGGCTGCGGGTAACCGCTCCTATTAGTGTCAGGACTAGTTGAGGACTGTGTGATAAGATGGATCGGGGCCGTGATTCAGGACGTTCCTTTTTACGAGTTGGATTCATGGCGCTGGACAGAGACCCGTCTGTATCCGGAACGTTCCCAGTCTGATGATAAAACGATCCCGGATCACGTCTCCCCCTCCTCCTCCGCGTGTTTTACTCATTACCCAACACTCAGAGCGTCTTACTTGTGCCTTCAAATGAAATTACTGCATCTTATTCTTAAAGGGCAACTCCACTATTTTTAGTCACCCGCTTCTTAATAATCCGGAGGGGGCTAAAAAGTGACAACTGCTGCGTTGTGATGAATAGGTGAAGATGAGGGGTGCAGCAGAGTCCCCATAATGCTCCATAATAGAGACACAGTGCCTCCATAACAGTAACAACCACAGTGCCCCCATAACAGTGCCAGCCACAGTGCCCCTATAACAGTAGGTGTAAGTCATTGAGTTTTGCAAACTAGTACAATCATGTAAGGTCACCTAACAAGCACTTGCCTCCCCGTCTCTGTGGCTCGTGTACATACAGATCTACCTGCTATACAGCAGCCTGCCTCTCCACATTGCACAGACTTGTTCTATGTCCTCACAGCAAACAGGAAGCAGCGATCGTACAGCGTCGAGCACAGAAACCTGCAGGACAGGGAGGAGAAGTTACAGAATACCTGTGAGTATGGCCCTTTAAGACCGACATATTTCATAACGTAAAACCAGTACTGATCGCTGATGTAGAAGGTCGATCGGCACTCGATTACACAGAGCGATCATTGTGGTGTACGGGGACAGAGGTGAGGTTGTTCATCCCCATACAGTTTACATCCCCTGTAGACATGGTTACACGGGGGGGCTGCCTACAGCGACAATCTTTACTGTCACATAAAAGATCCGATCATCCGCCAACAAGCCGATCACTGAGCCCTTCTATACGAGCCGATCTCTGAGCCCTTCTATACGAGCCGATCGCTGAGCCCTTCTATACGAGCCGATCGCTGAGCCCTTCTATACGAGCCGATCGCTGAGCCCTTTTATACGAGCCGATCGCTGAGCCCTTCTATATGAGCCGATCGCTGAGCCCTTTTATACGAGCCGATCGCTGAGCCCTTTTATACGAGCCGATCGCTGAGCCCTTTAATACGAGCCGATCGCTGAGCCCTTTTATACGAGACGATCGCTGAGCCCTTTTATACGAGACGATCGCTGAGCCCTTCTATACGAGCCGATCGCTGAGCCCTTCTATACGAGCCGATCACTGAGCCCTTTTATACGAGCCGATTGCTGAGCCCTTTTATACGAGCCGATCGCTGAGCCCTTTAATACGAGCCGATCGCTGAGCCCTTTAATACGAGCCGATCGCTGAGCCCTTTAATACGAGCCGATCGCTGAGTCCTTTTATACGAGCCGATTGCTGAGCCCTTCTATACGAGCCGATCGCTGAGCCCACCTATACGAGCCGATCCCTGAGCCCTTCTATACGAGCCGATCGCTGAGCCCTTCTATACGAGCCGATCGCTGAGCCCTTCTATACGAGCCGATCGCTGAGCCCTTTTATACGAGCCGATCGCTGAGCCCTTCTATATGAGCCGATCGCTGAGCCATTTTATACGAGCCGATCGCTGAGCCCTTTTAATACGAGCTGATCGCTGAGCCCTTTTATACGAGCTGATCGCTGAGCCCTTTAATACAAGCCGATCGCTGAGCCCTTTAATACGAGCCGATCGCTAAGCCCTTTAATACGAGCCGATCGCTGAGCCCTTCTATACGAGCCAATCGCTGAGCCCTTCTATACGAGCCGATCGCTGAGCCCTTTTATACGAGCTGATCGCTGAGCCCTTTAATACAAGCCGATCTCTGAGCCCTTTAATACGAGCCGATCGCTGAGCCCTTCTATACGAGCCAATCGCTGAGCCCTTCTATACGAGCCGATCGCTGAGCCCTTTTATACGAGCCGATCGCTGAGCCCTTCTATATGAGCCGATCGCTGAGCCCTTTTATACGAGCCGATCGCTGAGCCCTTTTAATACGAGCTGATTGCTGAGCCCTTTTATACGAGCTGATCGCTGAGCCCTTTAATACAAGCCGATCGCTGAGCACTTTAATACGAGCCGATCGCTAAGCCCTTTTATACAAGCCGATCGCTGAGCCCTTTTATACGAGCTGATCGCTGAGCCCTTTAATACAAGCCGATCGCTGAGCCCTTTAATACGAGCCGATCGCTGAGCCCTTCTATACGAGCCGATCGCTGAGCCCTTTTATACGAGCCGATCACTGAGCCCTTTTATACGAGCCGATCGCTGAGCCCTTTTATACGAGCCGATCGCTGAGCCCTTTTATACGAGCCGATCGCTGAGCCCATTTATACGAGCCGATCGCTGAGCCCTTTTATACGAGATGATCGCTGAGCCCTTCTATACGAGCCGATCGCTGAGCCCTTTTATACGAGCCGATCGCTGAGCCCTTTTATACGAGACGATCGCTAAGCCCTTTTATACGAGCCGATCGCTGAGCCCTTTTATACGAGCTGATGATCATGAACAAGTTCTCTCGACTTCTCTCACTATATGAGACCACCGGAGGGCGGATCTGTTGTGATGTTGGGTGAAGTAGTCCATTGCTTGGCCTTGACCGTGCTCTCCTCTTCCGCAGTCTCTCCTGTTCTCGCCTGTGTCTTGGGATTTTCTCGCCCGCCCCCCCGTCATGGCGGATCATACATCTTGTTTTCGGGGTGGCTGCTCCTGGACCTTGTCATTGTGGGAACGTCCTGAACTCTTTCTCCCCATTAAATATACAGAAAAGGAAAAGTTTTTCCGAGTAACTTTCCTGCCAAAGTCTCGGAGTTCAGTAAACTGCTGGCTGGATGTGAATGTAGTGAGTGCCCGCAGCGGGCAGCGTTCTGCCAGTCACCGATCCCAATGCTTCACTACTGGCAAACAGGGAAATGTATAAACTGGAAATCAGAAGCCTGTGACAATCAGTGTCCCCATAATAGTGACAGCCACAGTGACTCTCTAAACAGTGACAGCCGTAGTGTCCCCACAAAAGTTCCAGCCACAATGTCCCCATTCCAGTTACAGCCACAGTGCTCCTATAACATTGGCAATAAATGTCCCCATAATAGTGACAGCCGATTGCTGAGCCCTTCTATACGAGCCAATCGCTGAGCCCTTCTATACGAGCCGATCGCTGAGCCCTTTTATACGAGCCGATCGCTGAGCCCTTTTATACGAGCTGATCGCAGAGCCCTTTAATACAAGCCGATCGCTGAGCCCTTTAACACGAGCCGATCGCTGAGCCCTTCTATACGAGCCGATCGCTGAGCCCTTTTATACGAGACGATCGCTAAGCCCTTTTATACGAGCTGATGATCATGAACAAGTTCTCTCGACTTCTCTCACTATATGAGACCACCGGAGAGCGGATCTGTTGTGATGTTGGGTGAAGTAGTCCATTGCTTGGCCTTGACCGTGCTCTCCTCTTCCGCAGTCTCTCCTGTTCTCGCCTGTGTCTTGGGATTTTCTCGCCCGCCCCCCCGTCATGGCGGATCATACATCTTGTTTTCGGGGTGGCTGCTCCTGGATCTTGTCATTGTGGGAACGTCCTGAACTCTTTCTCCCCATTAAATATACAGAAAAGGAAAAGTTTTTCCGAGTAACTTTCCTGCCAAAGTCTCGGAGTTCAGTAAACTGCTGGCTGGATGTGAATGTAGTGAGTGCCCGCAGCGGGCAGCGTTCTGCCAGTCACCGATCCCAATGCTTCACTACTGGCAAACAGGGAAATGTATAAACTGTAAATCAGAAGCCTGTGACAATCAGTGTCCCCATAATAGTGACAGCCACAGTGACTCTCTAAACAGTGACAGCCGTAGTGTCCCCATAATAGTGACAGCCACAGTGCCCCCACAAAAGTTCCAGCCACAATGTCCCCATTCCAGTTACAGCCACAGTGCTCCTATAACATTGGCAATAAATGTCCCCATAATAGTGACAGCCGGTGCTCCCATAAGTGACAACCAGTGTCTTAATTATAGTGACAGACCCAGCGTCCCCATAACATTACAGCCGCAGTGCTCCCATAAGAGTGAGAATCGGTGTCCCTATAACAGTGACAGTGTCCCCGTAATAGTAACAGACACAGTGTCCCTATAACAGTGATAACTACAGTGCCTTAATTATAGTAACAGCCACAGTGCCTCCATATCAGTAGCAGCCACAGTGCCCCCATAAGTCACAGTTTCCCTATAACAGTTACAGACACAGTGCTCCCATAACAGTGACTGTGTCCCCATAATAGTGACAACCACAGTGCCTCATAACATTGACAGCCACAGTACCCTCATAATATTGACAGCCACAGTACCCCCATAACAGTGACAGTCAGAGTGCCCCCATAACAATAAAATCTACTACTGCTATGGTGTATGCATTATGTCATAGATTGGGCGCTACTATAATTCGGGGTCTTCGCTCCGGTCGTCTAACAATAGTGAAGACTGGAGTTATGTTTGGGCTTATATCCCCCATAGGACCACCCCTCCCCCACAGTATCTGCAAATGTGAGCCATGGCTTTGCGTTGATTACTACACATGTTTATTTATATTGCTCAATCAGAACACAAACACGGAACATGTGGGCCGCAGATATTACACGGAACATGTGTGGGCCGCAGAGATTACACGGAACATGTGTGGGCCGCAGAGATTACACGGAACATGTGTGGGCCGCAGAGATTACACGGAACATGTGTGGGCCGCAGAGATTACACGGAACATGTGTGGGCCGCAGAGATTACACGGAACATGTGTGGGCCGCAGATATTACACGGAACATGTGTGGGCCGCAGAGATTACAAGGAACATGTGTGGGCCGCAGAGATTACACAGAACAAGTGTGGGCCGCAGAGATTACACGGAACATGTGTGGACCCCAGAGATTACACGGAACATGTGTGGGCCGCAGAGATTACACGGAACATGTGTGGGCCGCAGAGATTACACGGAACATGTGTGGGCCGCAGAGATTACACAGAACATGTGTGGGCCGCAGAGATTACACGGAACATGTGTGGACCCCAGAGATTACACGGAACATGTGTGGGCCGCAGAGATTACACGGAACATGTGTGGGCCGCAGAGATTACACGGAACATGTGTGGGCCGCAGAGATTACAAGGAACATGTGTGGGCCGCAGAGATTACACAGAACATGTGTGGGCCGCAGAGATTACACGGAACATGTGTGGACCCCAGAGATTACAGGGAACATGTGTGGGCCGCAGAGATTACACGGAACATGTGTGGGCCGCAGAGATTACACAGAACATGTGTGGGCCGCAGAGATTACACAGAACATGTGTGGGCCGCAGAGATTACACGGAACATGTGTGGGCAGCAGAGATTACACGGAACATGTGTGGGCCGCAGAGATTACACGGAACATGTGTGGGCCGCAGAGATTACACGGAACATGTGTGGGCCGCAGAGATTACACAGAACATGTGTGGGCCGCAGAGATTACACGGAACATGTGTGGACCCCAGAGATTACACGGAACATGTGTGGGCCGCAGAGATTACACGGAACATGTGTGGGCCCCAGAGATTACACAGAACATGTGTGGGCCGCAGAGATTACACGGAACGTGTGTGGGCCGCAGATATTACATGGAACATGTGTAAACCGCAGAGATTACACGGAACATGTGTGGGCCGTAGATATTACATGGAACATGTGTGGGCCGCAGAGATTACACGGAACATGTGTGGGCCACAGATATTACATGGAACATGTGTGGGCCACAGAGATTACACGGAACATGTGTGGGCCGCAGAGATTACACAGAACATGTGTGGGCCGCAGAGATTACACGGAACATGTGTGGACCCCAGAGATTACACGGAACATGTGTGGGCCGCAGAGATTACACGGAACATGTGTGGGCCCCAGAGATTACACAGAACATGTGTGGGCCGCAGATATTACACGGAACGTGTGTGGGCCGCAGATATTACACGGAACGTGTGTGGGCCGCAGAGATTACACGGAACGTGTGTGGGCCGCAAATATTACACGGAACATGTGGGCCGCAGAGATTACACGGAACATGTGTGGGCCGCAGAGATTACACTGAACGTGTGTGGGCCGCAGATATTACACAGAACATGTGTGGGCCGCAGAGATTACACGGAACATGTGTGGACCCCAGAGATTACACGGAACATGTGTGGGCCGCAGATATTACACGGAACATGTGTGGGCCGCAGAGATTACAAGGAACATGTGTGGGCCGAAGAGATTACACAGAACATGTGTGGGCCGCAGAGATTACACGGAACATGTGTGGGCCGCAGAGATTACACGGAACATGTGTGGGCCGCAGATATTACATGGAACATGTGTAAGCCGCAGAGATTACACAGAACATGTGTAAGCCGCAGAGATTACACGGAACATGTGTGGGCCGCAGAGATTACACGGAACATGTGTGGGCCGCAGAGATTACACGGAACATGTGTGGGCCGCAGATATTACACGGAACATGTGTGGGCCGCAGAGATTACAAGGAACATGTGTGGGCCGAAGAGATTACACAGAACATGTGTGGGCCGCAGAGATTACATGGAACATGTGTGGGCCGCAGATATTACATGGAACATGTGTAAGCCGCAGATATTACACGGAACATGTGTAAGGGGCAGAGATTACACGGAACATGTGTGGGCCGCAGAGATTACACGGAACATGTGTGGGCCGCAGAGATTACACGGAACATGTGTGGGCCGTAGATATTACATGGAACATGTGTGGGCCGCAGAGATTACACGGAACATGTGTGGGCCGCAGAGATTACACGGAACATGTGTGGGCCGCCGAGATTACACGGAGCATGTGTGGGCCGCAGAGATTACACGGAGCATGTGTGGGCCGCAGAGATTACACGGAACATGTGTGGGCCGCAGAGATTACACGGAGCATGTGTGGGCCGCAGAGATTAAACGGAACATGTGTGGGCCGCAGAAATTACACGGAACATGTGTGGGCCGCAGATATTACATGGAACATGTGTAAGCCGCAGAGATTACACGGAACATGTGTGGGCTGTAGATATTACATGGAACATGTGTGGGCTGTAAATATTACACGGAACGTGTGTGGGCCGCAGAGATTACACGGAACATGTGTGGGCCGCAGAGATTACAAGGAACATGTGTGGGCCGAAGAGATTACACAGAACATGTGTGGGCCGCAGAGATTACACGGAACATGTGTGGGCCGCAGAGATTACACGGAACATGTGTGGGCTGTAGATATTACATGGAACATGTGTGGGCTGTAAATATTACACGGAACATGTGTGGGCCGCAGATATTACACGGAACATGTGTGGGCCGCAGAGATTACAAGGAACATGTGTGGGCCGAAGAGATTACACAGAACATGTGTGGGCCGCAGAGATTACACGGAACATGTGTGGGCCGCAGAGATTACACGGAACATGTGTGGGCCGTAGATATTACATGGAACATGTGTGGGCCGCAGAGATTACACGGAACATGTGTGGGCCACAGATATTACATGGAGCATGTGTGGGCCGCAGAGATTACACGGAACATGTGTGGGCCGCAGAGATTACACGGAACATGTGTGGGCCGCAGAGATTACACGGAGCATGTGTGGGCCGCAGAGATTACACGGAGCATGTGTGGGCCGCAGAGATTACACGGAACATGTGTGGGCCGCTGAGACTACACGGAGCATGTGTGGGCCGCAGAGATTAAACGGAACATGTGTGGGCCGCAGAAATTACACGGAACATGTGTGGGCCGCAGATATTACATGGAACATGTGTAAGCCGCAGAGATTACACGGAACATGTGTGGGCTGTAGATATTACATGGAACTTGTGTGGGCTGTAAATATTACATGGAACATGTGTGGGCCGCAGAGATTACACGGAACATGTGTGGGCCACAGATATTACATGGAACATGTGGGCCGCAGATATTACACAGAACTTGTGTGGGCCGCAGATATTACACAGAACATGTGTGGGCCGCAGATATTACCCGGAACATGTGGGCCGCAGGTATTACCCGGAACATGTGGGCCGCAGATATTACACGGAACATGCGCGGGCTGCAGATATCACAAGGAACACGCGCGGGCCGCACATATTACACGGAACGTGTGTGGGCCGCAGAGATTACACAGAACAAGTGTGGGCCGCAGATATTACACAGAACATGTAAACCAGTATGTTTAGTCCTGGCCTCCACTTCTGCGCTCTGAGTGGGAAAATCCCGTTATTGAGCCGGTTTATTCATCTGCTATAGTCATAGCCCCGTAATATTCTCCCCCGGGGGTCACCCAAAACCTTGTAAGAGGGTCACAAGAGGGTACATTGCACAATGTTTATAACGTTTGATGAAATGAGGCGGGTGAGACCGTTCCCCCATTGAATTGGGAGTCAAGTTGTAGATCCCGAGCTTCTCGAGGAGCGGAGATCTGAGGGTTAAGAACACTGATGACATCATCTGCAGCTCGAGCGCCAAGTTATGATGTCATTTCCCATGTGTTTGTATCATTATATGGAGGCTGCCAGATGTACATCTGACACAAGGCAGAGAATTACCGAAACAATGAAGAAGACGAGATGGTCAGGTCTCCTCAGACTTCTGGAGAAGTCACATGGTGGGTACACTTGAAAGCCAGCGCCAAAAAGTAGCCAGGAGGGTTTCCATTAAGGTGCCACTTTTGATGTGCCATGGCCGTTACAGTCTCATTCCCCAAAAAACATGACCGTAACTAACAACAAGCTGCTGTTGATGGATCTGTTCTTGTTTTTCTTATGGTGTCCATCATGACCACCAAAAATGGATCCAACATGGTATTCCTTCTATGATGGTGGTACTACTTCTTTTTAGGGATTATTTGGTCCTAGTCTGGGGGACCTAATCAGGCAGAAGTGTTGTCCAATGGGTGTCACCAGGAATGGTCTTCAGGGAGTGGCCACATCTTTTACCGGGCTTATGTCCAAAACAGGACTGGCCCAACAAGAGTCCTTAAAGTAGGATCCCGCTCTCTCCAGTGATATTTTTCTCACCTACCCTTGCCTAAAGCCTTGCCAATGGCTCGCTATTACCCACGACTGATGTTGTCAACCCAATTCTAGGGCCGTAGACATACATAGAAGCTACTCTAGGAAGGGGAGTCCTGCACAGGTTCTCACCACCCAGTAGGGTAGGACTAACCAGGCCAGAGCCCCAGAGGACCCCATAGCCGTGACATAGTCTACCTCTAAGCTATCTACACCCTTGTCGAGGGTTCTACTTCCGGACCATTGCTCGGAGACCACCCTTCTTCCAAGAACTAACGTACGATTCCTAATGAGTACACCCCTCCGCCATCTTCTGGATATTTATGGCGTGGTCACGATTCAGTTCCTCGTTGACTATTTGGATGCCCGTGTGCTAATGAGCTGGCCATAATTAAAATAGAAATAAAAAATAGGATCTGTCAACAGCAGCTTACTGACGGTTTCCACTTTTCAACACATTTTTTTTTTACATTCTTGATGGACTAAAAAAATTGTAATTGAATCGTAATTCTTTCCTTGTGTCTCCATGAGAGGGAGATAGGGGGTGGGTTTGTATGCCACCCCAGACCTGGCACCATGGTGACGCTACATAAGAAGAGGCTTCCAGGCGTGGGAACTTCTGCCATCCTGCTCCTTATTACGTTGCGCTCATCACCGTGATGAATGTCTTCACATTTTCTTATTAAATAAGTCTAATAAAGTTAACAATTCATAACTATCGGCCCCTGAGCCGCGCTGAGTACTGCGCCTTATTTATGCAAATTACCTAAAAATGCAAATGTGGAAAACCCCACAGCAGCCAATCAGCAACTAGTGCAAAAAGATGATAAAAATCCCATACACATTGAAACCATCTTCTATCATTAACCCTTCGTGATGTAGAGGGTGGCACCACAGATGTGGGCATTGGTATCAGGTCTGTGGGGCCGATTTACAACTGCGTCTGCATCGAGAATGTGTCGTAAAAAAGGCCACGTTTTGGCGCATTTCATTTTAGACTAATTTAAGAAAAGATGTTTGCACCTCTCTACACATATATGCTGCCTATAACTTCCACAATTTAGTAATTCTGCCCCAGTATACGTATGCGGAAATATTCTGTGAGCTCAAAGTATTATAAGATGCCCAAAAGTGATGTCATCAATATGTAATGTTCAGCGGTAAGTCCATACAGATATATAATAAAACATGACATGTATATAGGGGCAGTATTATAGTAGTTATATTCTTGTATATAGGGAGCAGTATTATAGTAGTTATATTCTTGTATATAGGGGCAGTATTATAGTAGTTATATTCTTGTATATAGGGGGCAGTATTATAGTAGTTATATTCTTGTATATAGGAGGCAGTATTATAGTAGTTATATTCTTGTATATAGGGGCAGTATTATAGTAGTTATATTCTTCTATATAGGGGGCAGTATTATAGTAGTTATATTCTTGTATATAGGAGCAGTATTATAGTAGTTATATTCTTGTATATAGGGGCAGTATTATAGTAGTTATATTCTTGTATATAGGGGCAGTATTATAGTAGTTATATTCTTGTATATAGGGGGCAGTATTATAGTAGTTATATTCTTGTATATAGGAGCAGTATTATAGTAGTTATATTCTTGTATATAGGGGTAGTATTATAGTAGTTATATTCTTGTATATAGGGGAGCAGTATTATAGTAGTTATATTCTTGTATATAGGGAGCAGTATTATAGTAGTTATATTCTTGTATATAGGGGGCAGTATTATAGTAGTTATATTCTTGTATATAGGGGGCAGTATTATAGTAGTTATATTCTTGTATATAGGGGGCAGTATTATAGTAGTTATATTCTTGTATATAGGGGCAGTATTATAGTAGTTATATTCTTGTATATAGGGGCAGTATTATAGTAGTTATATTCTTGTATATAGGAGCAGTATTATAGTAGTTATATTCTTGTATATAGGGAGCAGTATTATAGTAGGTATATTCTTGTATATAGGGGGCAGTATTATAGTAGTTATATTCTTGTATATAGGAGGCAGTATTATAGTAGTTATATTATTGTATATAGGGGCAGTATTATAGGAGTTATATTCTTGTATATAGAGGGCAGTATTATAGTAGTTGTATTCTTGTATATAGGGGCAGTATTATAGTAGTTAAATTCTTGTATATAGGAGCACTATTATAGTAGTTATAGTCTTGTATATAGGGAGCAGTATTATAGTAGTTATATTCTTGTATATAGGAGCAGTATTATAGTAGTTATATTCTTGTATATAGGAGCAGTATTATAGTAGTTATATTCTTGTATATAGGGAGCAGTATTATAGTAGTTATATTCTTGTATATAGGGGCAGTATTATAGTATTTATATTCTTGTATATAGGGGCAGTATTATAGTAGTTATATTCTTGTATATAGGAGCAGTATTATAGTAGTTATATTCTTGTATATAGGGGGCAGTATTATAGTAGTTATATTCTTGTATATAGGAGGCAGTATTATAGTAGTTATATTATTGTATATAGGGGCAGTATTATAGTAGTTATATTCTTGTATATAGGAGCAGTATTATAGTAGTTATATTCTTCTATATAGGGGGCAGTATTATAGTAGTTATATTCTTGTATATAGGAGCAGTATTATAGTAGTTATATTCTTGTATATAGGGGGCAGTATTATAGTAGTTATATTCTTGTATATAGGGGGCAGTATTATAGTAGTTATATTCTTGTATATAGGGGCAGTATTATAGTAGTTATATTCTTGTATATAGGGGCAGTATTATAGTAGTTATATTCTTGTATATAGGGGGCAGTATTATAGTAGTTATATTCTTGTATATAGGGGGCAGTATTATAGTAGTTATATTCTTGTATATAGGGGGCAGTATTATAGTAGTTATATTCTTGTATATAGGGGCAGTATTATAGTAGTTATATTCTTGTATATAGGGAGCAGTATTATAGTAGTTATATTCTTGTATATAGGGGACAGTATTATAGTAGTTATATTCTTGTATATAGGGAGCAGTATTATAGTAGTTATATTCTTGTATATAGGGGCAGTATTATAGTAGTTATATTCTTGTATATAGGGAGCAGTATTATAGTAGGTATATTCTTGTATATAGGGGGCAGTATTATAGTAGTTATATTCTTGTATATAGGAGGCAGTATTATAGTAGTTATATTATTGTATATAGGGGCAGTATTATAGGAGTTATATTCTTGTATATAGGGGCAGTGTTATAGTAGTTATAGTCTTGTATATAGGTGCAGTATTATAGTAGTTATATTCTTGTATATAGGGGGCAGTATTATAGTAGTTATATTCTTGTATATAGGGGGCAGTATTATAGTAGTTATATTCTTGTATATAGGAGCAGTATTATAGTAGTTATATTCTTGTATATAGGGAGCAGTAGTATAGTAGTTATATTCTTGTATATAGGAGCAGTATTATAGTAGTTATATTCTTGTACATAGGGGGCAGTATTATAGTAGTTATATTCTTGTATATAAGGAGGCAGTATTATAGTAGTTATATTCTTTAATATAAGGGGCAGTATTATAGTAGTTATATTCTTGTATATAGGGGCAGTATTATAGTAGTTATATTCTTGTTTATAGGGAGCAGTATTATAGTAGTTATATTCTTGTATATAGGGGGCAGTATTATAGTAGTTATATTCTTGTATATAGGGGGCAGTATTATAGTAGTTATATTCTTGTATATAGGAGCAGTATTATAGTAGTTATATTCTTGTATATAGGGGGCAGTATTATAGTAGTTATATTCTTGTATATAGGGGGCAGTATTATAGTAGTTATATTCTTGTATATAGGGGGCAGTATTATAGTAGTTATATTCTTGTATATAGTGGCAGTATTATAGTAGTTATATTCTTGTATATAGGGGGCAGTATTATAGTAGTTATATTCTTGTATATAGGAGGCAGTATTATAGTAGTTATATTATTGTATATAGGGGGCAGTATTATAGTAGTTATATTCTTGTATATAGGAGCAGTATTATAGTAGTTATATACTTGTATATAGGGGGCAGTATTATAGTAGTTATATTCTTGTATATAGTGGCAGTATTATAGTAGTTATATTCTTGTATATAGGGGGCAGTATTATAGTAGTTATATTCTTGTATATAGGAGGCAGTATTATAGTAGTTATATTATTGTATATAGGGGGCAGTATTATAGTAGTTATATTCTTGTATATAGGAGCAGTATTATAGTAGTTATATACTTGTATATAGGGTGCAGTATTATAGTAGTTATATTCTTGTATATAGGGGCAATATTATAGTAGTTATATTCTTGTATACAGGAGCATTATTATAATAGTTATATTCTTGTATATAGGAGCAGTATTATAGTAGTTATATTCTTGTATATAGGGGCAGTATTATAGTAGTTATATTCTTGTATATAGGGGGCAGTATTATAGTAGTTATATTCTTGTATATAGGGGGCAGTATTATAGTAGTTATATTCTTGTATATAGGGGCAGTATTATAGTAGTTATATTCTTGTATATAGGGAGCAGTATTATAGTAGTTATATTCTTGTATATAGGGGGCAGTATTATAGTAGTTATAATCTTGTATATAGGAGCAGTATTATAGTAGTTATATTCCTGTATATAGGGAGCAGTATTATAGTAGTTATATTCTTGTATATAGGAGCAGTATTATAGTAGTTATATTCTTGTATATAGGGAGCAGTATTATAGTAGTTATATTCTTGTATATAGGGGGCAGTATTATAGTAGTTATATTCTTGTACATAGGGGGCAGTATTATAGTAGTTACAGTGAAGGAAATAAGTATTTGATCCCTTGCTGATTCTGTAAGTTTGCCCACTGTCAAAGTCATGAACAGTCTAGAATTTTTAGGCTAGGTTAATTTTACCAGTGAGAGATAGATTATATTTTAAAAAAAAACAGAAAATCACATAGTCAAAATGATATATATTTATTTGCATTGTGCACAGAGAAATAAGTATTTGATCCCCTACCAACCATTAAGAGTTCAGCCTCCTCCAGACCAGTTACTGCTCCAAATCAACTTGGTGCCTGCATTATAGACAGCTCTTACATGGTCACCTGTATAAAAGACTCCTGTCCACAGACTCAATGAATCAGTCTGACTCTAACCTCTACAACATGGGCAAGACCAAAGAGCTTTCTAAGGATGTCAGGGACAAGATCATAGACCTGCACAAGGCTGGAATGGGCTACAAAACCATAAGTAAGACGCTGGGTGAGAAGGAGACAACTGTTGGTGCAATAGTAAGAAAATGGAAGACATACAAAATGACTGTCAATCGACATCGATCTGGGCTCCATGCAAAATCTCACCTCGTGGGGTATCCTTGATCCTGAGGAAGGTGAGAGCTCAGCCGAAAACTACACGGGGGAACTTGTTAATGATCTCAAGGCAGCTGGGACCACAGTCACCAAGAAAACCATTGTTAACACATTACGCCGTAATGGATTAAAATCCTGCAGTGCCCGCAAGGTCCCCCTGCTCAAGAAGGCACATGTACAGGCTCTTCTGAAGTTTGCAAATGAACATCTGGATGATTCTGAGAGTGATTGGGAGAAGGTGCTGTGGTCAGATGAGACTAAAATTGAGCTCTTTGGCATTAACTCAACTCGCCGTTTTTGGAGGAAGAGAAATGCTGCCTATGACCCAAAGAACACCGTCCCCACTGTCAAGCATGGAGGTGGAAACATTATGTTTTGGAGGTGTTTCTCTGCTAAGGGCACAGGACTACTTCACCGCATCAATGGGAGAATGGATGGAGCCATGTACCGTCAAATCCTGAGTGACAACCTCCTTCCCTCCACCAGGACATTGAAAATGGCTCGTGGCTGGGTCTACCAGCACGACAATGACCCGAAACATACAGCCAAGGCAACAAAGGAGTGGCTCAAAAAGAAGCACATTAAGGTCATGGAGTGGCCTAGCCAGTCTCCAGACCTTAATCCCATCGAAAACTTATGGAGGGAGCTGAAGATCCGAGTTGCCAAGCGACAGCCTCGAAATTGTAATGATTTACAGATGATCTGCAAAGAGGAGTGGGCCAAAATTCCATCTAACATGTGTGCAAACCTCATTATCAACTACAAAAAACGTCTGACTGCTGTGCTTGCCAACAAGGGTTTTGCCACCAAGTATTAAGTCGTGTTTGGCAAAGGGATCAAATACTTATTTCTCTGTGCACAATGCAAATAAATATATATAATTTTGACTATGTGATTTTCTGTTTTTTTTTTAAATATAATCTATCTCTCACTGGTAAAATTAACCTAGCCTAAAAATTCTAGACTGTTCATGTCTTTGACAGTGGGCAAACTTACAAAATCAGCAAGGGATCAAATACTTATTTCCTTCACTGTATATTCTTGTATATAGGGGTATTGTCCAGTAATGTGAAAATAGAGATTAGAACTGAATAGTAAATGCCGCACAGAATGCTCTAGATGCAGTAAATTATCATTTCCCGAGTGACAATATTGATAACGTGGCATTTACATCAGAGTCTGTAGGACATCTGCCTTTATGGTGCAGGAATCATGGTGGTAGACACAATATTTCCAGCAGATTATATAAAGAAAGGTCACTAACCACAGAGGATAGATGAAGCTGCGCAGTTATATAATTTATCTGTTTGATAATAATCTGGCCTTCACTTACTGACTACAAGTCAAGAAAACCTGGACACATGTTAGTGCTAATAGGTCACAATGTAATAGAAATCAGAGTCTGTAAATATTCTGTTATGCAGCAGATACAACAATGTCACAGTAGAGTGAAACAGTGTATCTAAGCCTATCAATTACGATACGGTCTGCTCAGATACGGTATCTAAGACTGCCTTGTGTGATACTGCCTGATGAGTCAGTGTATCTCAGCCTATCATGTGTTACACCATTAAAATATGAAAGTAGTTGTTGGACCAGACAGAAAATTGTAGAAGAGCGATAATAAAGTGACAATAAGAATCTGCAGACAGTACGGGGGCCTCTCCTGCAGGATACGGGGTATAGCGGCCGCCAATCTCTGCCCTCAACATCCTCTGTAACAATGGAAGGAAGACTTGAAGCAAACCTCTAGCCGCTCACTCCGCACGCTGCACTTCAAATCAGAGATGAATCATTGCACATTACACAAAAAATGGTTGCCCTATCACGACTACTTCCAGTGACATCACAACTACAAAGCACTTCATTGTATCACAACAATTTTTCAGCACATAGTGACATCACAGCTGCATTACAGCTCTTAGTGATTTCAGTTTAATTCCAGCTCTCGGTGACATCACAGCTAAATTGCAGCGCTTAGTGACATCAAAGCTACATTCAAGCACTCAGTGACATCACAGCCACATTTAAGCACTCAGTGACATCACAGCTACATTCCTGCACTTAGTGACATCACAGCTACATTCCAGCACTTAGTGACATCACAGCTACATTCCTGCACTTAGTGACATCACAGCTACATTCAAGCACTCAGTGACATCACAGCTACATTCAAGCACTCAGTGACATCACAGCTACATTCCTGCACTTAGTGACATCACAGCTACATTCCAGCACTCAGTGACATCACAGCTACATTCCTGCACTTAGTGACATCACAGCTACATTCCAGCACTTAGTGACATCACAGCTACTTTCCAGTACTCAGTAACATTAGATCTACCAGTCAGCACTAAGTGACATCACAGCTGCATTCAAGATCTCAGTGATTTCAGTTTAATTCCAGCTTGCAGTGACATCACAGCTACGTTTCAGCTCTCGGTGACATCACAGCTACATTCCAGCGCTCAGTGACATCACAGCTGCATTTCAGCTCTCATTGACATCACAGCTACATTCCAGCACTTAGTGACATCACAGCTACATTCCAGCTCTCAGGGACATCCCAGCTACAATCCAGCACTAAGTGACATCACAGCTACATTTCATCTCTCAGTGACATCACAGCTATATTGCAGCTCTCAGTGACATCCCAGCTACAATCCAGCACTAAGTGACATCACAGCCACATTTTAGCCCCCTGTAACATTCCAGCTCAGTGGCATGACAGATACATTACAGCTCTTAATGACATCACAGCTACATTCCAGCTCTTAATGACATCACAACTACATTCCAGCACTAAGTGACATCACAACTACATTACAGCTCTCGGTGACATCACAGTTACATTCCAGCTCTCGGTGACATCATAGCTTAATTTCAGCTCTCAGTGACATCACATCTATATTCCTGCACTCAGGGACATCCCAGCTACAATCCAGCACTAAGTGACATCACAGGCACATTTTAGCTCTCCGTGACATTCCAGCTACATTCCAGCTCTCAGTGACATCACAGCTACATTTCAGCTCTCAGTGATATCACAACTACATTTCAGTACTCATTGACATCCCAGCTACAATCCAGCACTAAGTGACATCACAGCCAAATTTTAGCTCTCTGTGACATTCCAGTTCACTGACATAACAGATACATTACAGCTCTTAATGACATCACAGCTACATTCCAGCACTAAGTGACATCACAGTTACATTACAGCTCTTGGTGACATCACAGTTACATTACAGCTCTCGGTGACATCACAGTTACATTCCAGCTCTCGGTGACATCATAGCTTCATTCCAGCTCTCAGTGACATCACTTCTATATTCCAGCACTCAGTGACATCGCTTCTATATTCCAGCACTCAGTGACATCACAGCTACATTCCAGCTCTCAGTGACATCACAGCTACTTTCCAGCTCTCTGTGACATCACCGCTACATTTCCGCTCACAGTGACATCACAGCTACATTCCATCACTCAGTGACAGCACAGTTAGTTTCCAGTACTTAGTGACAGCACTGTTACATTTCATCACTCAGTGACAGCACAGTTACAATCCAGATCTCGGAGACATCAATGCCACATTTTAGCTCAGTGACATCACAGCTGCATTCTATCGTTTCTTAGTGTCACTTCTTCGTTCTAACCCTGTAAACCTGTCACCATTCCTGCTATTTTGTTTATTTCAGTCATTCCTTTCCGGTTTCGCACCTTCCGGCACGTGGGAAAAATCTCTGTTCATCTCTTTCTCTGGTTTCCCTTAAAATCCGGAATCGTCTTTTATCCTGGAAATAATCACCCACAAACACTAAATTATTGCTTTCCCTCTAGGCACTGAGGGGTTAACAAGTCAACTGACAAGCAGCCAACATCCTGTAATTTAGCCCAAACCAAACACGTATTATAGTGAACGCAGCCGGTGCTGGGGATTCATTGTTATGTTACGGTCCGGCCCTGGTCGCCGTGCTCAGAGACAATTAATGCTCTTCTAGATACACAAAAAACCCACTATAACAGGTCAGGGGTCTTCAGAACCCCTCGATTTTACTAAAATATTCATGACATCACTGGTTATAGACTACCGATGACATCACTATGAGCACTATGATCTGTGTTTCTATTAGGGAATGTCAGAATATTCACTAAGGTGGAATCCCCCTTTAATATTACTGAATGACTCCAGTGAGTTGTCTAAATCTGAACATCGGCCGTTATAAAGGCCAGGTAAATTAGGGGTAAATCTCTTGGGCCCCAATGCAGAATTTATAACAGGGCCCCTCACCTGCCATGTGTTTTTATATAATACTAGTGGGTTGTTGTGTGGCAGAGGAGACCCTTGACCCTCCAAGGTTTGGATATGACTACTGTCCCTCATAGACGTCTAATGGGTAAATTAAGGACTATAGGTTTAGAAAATATAGTTTGTAATTGGATTAAGAATTGGCTCAAGGACCGTATCCAGAGGGTTGTGGTCAATGATTCCTACTCTGAATGGTCCCCGGTAATAAGTGGTGACCCCAGGGTTCAGTGCTGGGACCACTATTATTCAACTTATTTATTAATGATATAGAGGATGGGATTAATAGCACTATTTCTATTTTTGCAGATGACACCAAGCTATGTAATATAGTTCAGACTATGGAAGATGTTCGTGAATTGCAGGCAGATTTAAACAAACTAAGTGTTTGGGCGTCCACTTGGCAGATGAAGTTTAATGTAGATAAATGTAAAGTTATGCATCTGGGTACGAACAACCTGCATGCATCATATGTCCTAGGGGGAGCTACACTGGCGGATTCACTTGTTGAGAAGGATCTGGGTGTACTTGTAAATCATAAACTCAATAACAGCATGCAGTGTCAATCAGCTGCTTCAAAGGCCAGCAGGATATTGTCGTGTATTAAAAGAGGCATGGACTCGCGGGACAGGGATGTAATATTACCACTTTACAAAGCATTAGTGAGGCCTCATCTAGAATATGCAGTTCAGTTCTGGGCTCCAGTTCATAGAAAGGATACCCTGGAGTTGGAAAAAATACAAAGAAGAGCAACAAAGCTAATTAGGGGCATGGAGAATTTAAGTTATGAGGAAAGATTGAAAGAACTAAACCTATTTAGCCTTGAAAAGAGACGACTAAGGGGGGACATGATTAACTTATATAAATATATTAATGGCACATACAAAAAATATGGTGAAATCCTGTTCCTTGTAAAACCCCCTCAAAAACAAGGGGGCACTCCCTCCATCTGGAGAAAAAAAGGTTCAACCTGCAGAGGCGACCAAGCTTCTTTACTGTGAGAACTGTGAATCTATGGAATAGTCACTGCAGGAGCCGTCACAGCAGGGACAGGAGATGCTGCAAAAAAAGGGTTAGATAATTTCCTAGAACAAAAAAATATTAGCTCCTATGTGTAGAAATTTTTCCTTCCCTTTTCCCTTCCCTTGGTTGAACTTGATGGACATGTGTCTTTTTTCAGCCGTACTAACTATGTAACTATGTAACTATGTAACTATGTAACTATGTAACCCGCACCCCTATAGCTCCACCCCTGGCTAAACTAACAAATAAGGGAACTCCATATTGTGGGCGGAGCTACTTAAATCAGCCCTACTCCTAGTTTTCGAATAGTACAGATAAGTTTATACTCCATGCTCAGCATCCAGTAAAGAGGCCATTGCTTTTGTTCTCTTTCTTTCTCACCAAAGAATCCTGATTCTACCTGAAGTTTTGGGCATGGGTTACCATGCCCATTGGCATCAAAATGGTTAGGATGCCCATTGGCATCAAAATCCCTCAATAGTCAGCTGTTAATGTATATTAGATGTGGTACAGACAGAAACGTTGTGTAACATGGAGATTTGGGGTCCGAACGTGCTCCGGCTGATATTGCTGTGTGCAGCTGCATCCCCCTCCGCTCCCTCTCCTTCCACCGGTCTCTTACTGTTTTACACTAGATGGATTTTTTGGTGACTGAGGAGGTTTGTGGTCGTAGGATGTAACATTGTGAAATTGAGGCCGATGGAAAATATATTGTGTGGCAACCATCTGTGATGTGACGGTCAAGGGTTGGTCACCTCAAAGTAATGGTAGGGTTATCTTATGTCTGATCAGCCCCCCGCCCATGCTACCCCAGCCTAATAACATCGGCAGACCCTTACATTAGTTACATAGTGTCTTAGTATTAATCCTTTTACATTTAGGAAAGAAAGTTCTATGGAAATTCTCTATCCCCTCCCCCACAGCGCAGTTATTTCTGATGTAAGAACAGGAGTGCAGCGTTATGATAATCCATCTCACATTTACACTGATTAATCGGATTTCTGCTCGCTCTGGGTTCCCGCGCAATTTCATTTACTTTTTGGATAAAACTACAGGAATCCTCTCAATAAATAGCAGCTAATCTGAGCCCAGCGCCTCTGCTGACACGTCTTGATTGATTCGGAGCTGCGAGTCTGTCTGAAATCCACGCCCACATGCGGGCACTCAGGCTTTCCCCCGGGAATAACCTGTGACCATCCAATTTTACTAGTTTTAATTATTTGATAAAAAAGGTTTGTAATGTGAATAATCTGAAAGAAAAGAATCAGGGAAAGTAACGTCTATTAAAAATGTCAAATTCACTTTATTCTACCCACAGCGAGAAACACAAGAGAAAATGTTATATACAAGAGAAGCTCCAGTCACATGTTATTATAGCAGTTATATTCTAGGGTCAGTATTATAGTAGTTATATTCTTGTATATAGGAGCAGTATTATAGTAGTTATATTCTTGTATATAGGGGGCAGTATTATAGTAGTTATATTCTTGTATATAGGGGGCAGTATTATAGTAGTTATATTCTTGTATATAAGAGCAGTATTATAGTAGTTATATTCTTGTATATAGGGGGCAGTATTATAGTAGTTATATTCTTGTATATAGGAGCAGTATTATAGTAGTTATATTCTTGTGTATAGGGGCAGTATTATAGTAGTTATATTCTTGTATATAGGGGGCAGTATTATAGTAGTTATATTCTTGTATATAGGGGGCAGTATTATAGTAGTTATATTCTTGTATATAGGGGGCAGTATTATAGTAGTTATATTCTTGTGTATAGGGGCAGTATTATAGTAGTTATATTCTTGTATATAGGGGGCAGTATTATAGTAGTTATATTCTTGTATATAGGGGGCAGCATTATAGTAGTTATATTCTTGTATATAGGAGCAGTATTATAGTAGTTATATTCTTGTATATAGGAGCAGTATTATAGTAGTTATATTCTTGTATAGAGGGGCAGTATTATAGTAGTTATATTCTTGTATATAGGAGCAGTATTATAGTAGTTATATTCTTGTATATAGGGGCAGTATTATAGTAGTTATATTCTTGTATATAGGAGCAGTATTATAGTAGTTATATTCTTGTATATAGGGGGCAGTATTATAGTAGTTATATTCTTGTATATAGGGGGCAGTATTATAGTAGTTATATTCTTGTATATAAGAGCAGTATTATAGTAGTTATATTCTTGTATATAGGGGGCAGTATTATAGTAGTTATATTCTTGTATATAGGAGCAGTATTATAGTAGTTATATTCTTGTGTATAGGGGCAGTATTATAGTAGTTATATTCTTGTATATAGGGGGCAGTATTATAGTAGTTATATTCTTGTATATAGGGGGCAGTATTATAGTACTTATATTCTTGTAAATAGGAGGCAGTATTATAGTAGTTATATTCTTGTGTATAGGGGCAGTATTATAGTAGTTATATTCTTGTATATAGGGGGCAGTATTATAGTAGTTATATTCTTGTATATAGGAGCAGTATTATAGTAGTTATATTCTTGTACATAGGGGGCAGTATTATAGTAGTTATATTCTTGTATATAGGGGCAGTATTATAGTAGTTATATTCTTGTGTATAGGGGCAGTATTATAGTAGTTATAGTCTTGTATATAGGGGCAGTATTATAGTAGTTATATTCTTGTATATAGGAGGCAGTATTATAGCAGTTATATTCTTGTATATAGGGGCAGTATTACAGTAGATATATTCTTGTATATAGGGGGCAGTATTATAGTAGTTATATTCTTGTATATAGGGGGCAGTATTATAGTAGTTATAATCTTGTATATAGGGAGCAGTATTATAGTAGTTATATTCTTGTATATAGGGGCAGTATTATAGTAGTTATATTCTTGTATATAGGGGCAGTATTATAGTAGTTATATTCTTGTATATAGGGGCAGTATTATAGTAGTTATATTCTTGTATATAGGGGCAGTATTATAGTAGATATATTCTTGTATATAGGAGCAGTAGTATAGTAGTTATATTCTTGTATGTAGGGGGCAGTATTATAGTAGTTATATTCTTGTATATAGGAGGCAGTATTATAGTAGTTATATTCTTGTATATAGGAGGCAGTATTATAGTAGTTATATTCTTGTATATAGGGGGCAGTATTATAGTAGTTATAATCTTGTATATAGGGGGCAGTATTATAGTAGTTATATTCTTGTATATAGGAGCAGTATTATAGTAGTTATAGTCTTGTATATAGGAGCAGTACTATAGTAGTTGTATTCTTGTATATAGGGGCAGTATTCTAGAAGTTATATTCTTGTATATAGGAGGCAGTATTATAGTAGTTATATTCTTGTATATAGGGGGCAGTATTATAGTAGTTATATTCTTGTATATAGGGGGCAGTATTATAGTAGTTATATTCTTGTATATAGGGGGCAGTATTATAGTAGTTATATTCTTGTATATAGGAGTAGTATTATAGTAGTTATATTCTTGTATATAGGAGCAGTATTATAGTAGTTATATTCTTGTATATAGGAGCAGTATTATAGTAGTTATATTCTTGTATATAGGAGCAGTATTATAGTAGTTATATTCTTGTATATAGGTGGCAGTATTATAGTAGTTATATTCTTGTATATAGGAGGCAGTATTATAGTAGCTATATTCTTGTATATAGGGGGCAGTATTATAGTAGTTATATTCTTGTATATAGGAGCAGTATTATAGTAGTTATATTCTTGTATATAGGAGCAGTATTATAGTAGTTATATTCTTGTATATAGGAGCAGTATTATAGTAGTTATATTCTTGTATATAGGGTCAGTATTATAGTAGTTATATTCTTGTATATAGGGGCAGTATTATAGTAGTTATATTCTTGTATATAGGGGGGCAGTATTATAGTAGTTATATTTTTGTATATAGGGAGCAGTATTATAGTAGTTATATTCTTGTATATAGGGGCAGTATTATAGTAGTTATATTCTTGTATATAGGGTCAGTATTATAGTAGTTATATTCTTGTATATAGGAACAGTGTTATAGTAGTTATATTCTTGTATATAGGGGCAGTATTATTGTAGTTATATTCTTGTATATAGGAGCAGTATTATAGTAGTTATAGTCTTGTGTATAGGAGCAGTATTATAGTAGTTATAGTCTTGTATATAGGAGCAGTACTATAGTAGTTGTATTCTTGTATATAGGGGCAGTATTCTAGAAGTTATATTCTTGTATATAGGAGGCAGTATTATAGTAGTTATATTCTTGTATATAGGGGGCAGTATTATAGTAGTTATATTCTTGTATATAGGGGGCAGTATTATAGTAGTTATATTCTTGTATATAGGGGGCAGTATTATAGTAGTTATATTCTTGTATATAGGAGTAGTATTATAGTAGTTATATTCTTGTATATAGGAGCAGTATTATAGTAGTTATATTCTTGTATATAGGAGCAGTATTATAGTAGTTATGTTCTTGTATATAGGAGCAGTATTATAGTAGTTATATTCTTGTATATAGGTGGCAGTATTATAGTAGTTATATTCTTGTATATAGGAGGCAGTATTATAGTAGCTATATTCTTGTATATAGGGGGCAGTATTATAGTAGTTATATTCTTGTATATAGGAGCAGTATTATAGTAGTTATATTCTTGTATATAGGAGCAGTATTATAGTAGTTATATTCTTGTATATAGGAGCAGTATTATAGTAGTTATATTCTTGTATATAGGGTCAGTATTATAGTAGTTATATTCTTGTATATAGGGGCAGTATTATAGTAGTTATATTCTTGTATATAGGGGGGCAGTATTATAGTAGTTATATTTTTGTATATAGGGAGCAGTATTATAGTAGTTATATTCTTGTATATAGGGGCAGTATTATAGTAGTTATATTCTTGTATATAGGGTCAGTATTATAGTAGTTATATTCTTGTATATAGGAACAGTGTTATAGTAGTTATATTCTTGTATATAGGGGCAGTATTATTGTAGTTATATTCTTGTATATAGGAGCAGTATTATAGTAGTTATAGTCTTGTGTATAGGAGCAGTATTATAGTAGTTATATTCTTGTATATAGGGGGCAGTATTATAGTAGTTATATTCTTGTATATAGGGGGCAGTTTTATAGTAGTTATATTCTTGTATATAGGGGGCAGTATTATAGTAGTTATATTCTTGTATATAGGGGGCAGTATTATAGTAGTTATATTCTTGTATATAGGGGGCAGTATTATAGTAGTTATATTCTTTTATGTAGGGGCAGTATTATAGTAGTTATATTCTTGTATATAGGGCAGTATTATAGTAGTTATATTCTTTTATGTAGGGGCAGTATTATAGTAGTTATATTCTTGTATATAGGGTCAGTATTATAGTAGTTATATTCTTGTATATAGGAACAGTGTTATAGTAGTTATATTCTTGTATATAGGGGCAGTATTATAGTAGTTATATTCTTGTATATAGGGTCAGTATTATAGTAGTTATATTCTTGTATATAGGAACAGTGTTATAGTAGTTATATTCTTGTATATAGGGGCAGTATTATTGTAGTTATATTCTTGTATATAGGAGCAGTATTATAGTAGTTATAGTCTTGTGTATAGGAGCAGTATTATAGTAGTTATATTCTTGTATATAGGGGGCAGTATTATAGTAGTTATATTCTTGTATATAGGAGCAGTATTATAGTAGTTATATTCTTGTATGTAGGGGCAGTATTATAGTAGTTATATTCTTGTATATAGGGTCAGTATTATAGTAGTTATATTCTTGTATATAGGAACAGTGTTATAGTAGTTATATTCTTGTATATAGGGGCAGTATTATTGTAGTTATATTCTTGTATATAGCAGCAGTATTATAGTAGTTATAGTCTTGTGTATAGGAGCAGTATTATAGTAGTTATATTCTTCTATATAGGGGGCAGTATTATAGTAGTTATATTCTTGTATATAGGGGGCAGTTTTATAGTAGTTATATTCTTGTATATAGGGGGCAGTATTATAGTAGTTATATTCTTGTATATAGGGGGCAGTATTATAGTAGTTATATTCTTTTATGTAGGGGCAGTATTATAGTAGTTATATTCTTTTATGTAGGGGCAGTATTATAGTAGTTATATTCTTGTATATAGGGTCAGTATTATAGTAGTTATATTCTTGTATATAGGAACAGTGTTATAGTAGTTATATTCTTGTATATAGGGGCAGTATTATAGTAGTTATATTCTTGTATATAGGGTCAGTATTATAGTAGTTATATTCTTGTATATAGGAACAGTGTTATAGTAGTTATATTCTTGTATATAGGGGCAGTATTATTGTAGTTATATTCTTGTATATAGGAGCAGTATTATAGTAGTTATAGTCTTGTGTATAGGAGCAGTATTATAGTAGTTATATTCTTGTATATAGGGGGCAGTATTATAGTAGTTATATTCTTGTATATAGGGGGCAGTTTTATAGTAGTTATATTCTTGTATATAGGGGGCAGTATTATAGTAGTTATATTCTTGTATATAGGGGCAGTATTATAGTAGTTATATTCTTGTATATAGGGGCAGTATTATAGTAGTTATATGCTTGTATATAGGAGGCAGTATTATAGTAGTTATATTCTTGTATATAGGAGGTAGTATTATAGTAGTTATATTCTTGTATATAGGGAGCAGTATTATAGTAGTTATATTCTTGTATATAGGGGCAGTATTATAGTAGTTATATTCTTGTATATAGGGGGCAGTATTATAGTAGTTATATTCTTGTATATAGGAGCAGTATTATAGTAGTTATATTCTTGTATATAGGAGCAGTATTATAGTAGTTATATTCTTGTACATAGGGGGCAGTATTATATTTGTTTTAGTGGAAAGTATCGTACAGAAGGAACACTTATGAAACTATGAAGACAATGAAGCACATGCTGAGGATTTGTTCTTTTGGGTGGGATTGGAACTCATGTTCCCAGCAATACATATATTTGTGTCATGGTGCTTTATCGTCTTCTCTTTACTTTCTGCAGCTTAAACCTTGGGGGGGCATTGCCTTAATACATAGAATTATTAGGAAGTTGTTTATCTCCAGGACTGGCACACAGGGACAGTGTAAGCAATCTTCCTCTGTCTTCTATAGACGTTCATGTTGATAAATTAGATTAAGTTGTCAGTGTGTTCAGATTACCTGTGAATCTTCCCACCATTTGCCGCCTGATATCCTCATGGTTTCCACATAAAACAAACACTGATTTTCCATTACCACTTATTTGTCGGCTGTAATCTGGCTAAATCCTCCGCGCTCGCAGTTATTATCTCCTTTATGGGCCCTGCCACCTGCTTTAATTTGATTGTTTTTCTTGTAAATTGTTTGGCTTTGGAATATGGTTTGAAGCAAATAAAAAGATTATAAGTTATTCACGCAAGGATGAAGAAAGACACAGAGTCACGAAATGCCAATTCTCCTATGTGTGCTCCTTCCGACGGTCCCCTACAACATTGTGCGGGAATGAAGATGAGATGCAAAGTTGGAGCAAAGGAATTTGGGTGTAATGTCGGGCTGAGGTTCCTTATGCCCACATTTCAAGGTCATCGTAATCTACCCATATGAATCAGACCCTAGTGGCGAGTGACCTGCTCCAATATTACCTCCAAATGGAGTTGTCTTCTTGTTGACCTTCGGGACCCACTATTGTGTGCCCCTGCCCATTGGCGGATCTTCTGGTACACTTTTGGGCCAGTATTATGGTGTTTCAGAGTTCTTTATCCAGTGGCAGTGCCCATCACTCCACCATGCTAGTCTGGGCCATCACTACTACCACATTACAAATGGCACCACCCATTAGCTGTCATCCGAAATTGGTTCTGGACACAGAACACTTGTTGGATCAGTTGATAGTGGTAGGTAAGATGGGCCACAGACGGTGGGTGATGGAACAAGCCTGATATGATGATGTCTCATCCGATTTAAAGTGAGATTTTGCAAGGAAACACGGACAGTATTTTGAGGAACATTCCTTATCAGTAGCTTCTTAGTCCTACATCTTGACCTTGACCTTAATCTCGTCTTTGGATTACACCATTGTCTCGCTCTTTCTTGTTTTGTCCACTGGTACTTGTTATTCGACCTCCTTGTTATTGACTCGTCTTCTGGTCACGTCCCCGTGTCCTCTTCTGGATTGTCCTCTTCTGGATTGTCCATTCTCTGGTAGGGATCGCTGGCTTTTTTCTTACTCAGCTCCGGCACATGCCCAAGATATACCTATAGCACACCCTCTGCCAATGATTGACTACTCTGGAAACGCAAACCGGGAATCCAAACGGGAAAGACCCTGCACCCTTACGGGGGTTCTAGTGTGAGGAATGGGGAAATTGCTTGGACTACGCACCTCAGTTTAGCCAACATGAAACCAATCGTCTGGTGAGAGTCGTAACAATATCACATCCTACATAGGTCTTCTTCTAGAATTGAGAGATATTCACCTCTGAGTGATGGAAAGAAGGTGCCACCAGCTTGGGCATTCACAGTAATGGTTCCTTTTAGCCCCAAGACCATTAACTAAAGTACAAACCACAATTAGCTTTGGTTCCTTCCGATATTATGTTGCCTGCCACGGGTTGGCATGTACAATAAAAGATTAATCTGGATGAGGCTCCTTGGTTCCTGTGAGCCGGGGAGGGACACCATCATCCTCCCTTTCCTCTAACCCTGTGTTTCCTATACTAGAAAGAGGTGGGGGTTGAGGTCAGAGAGAAACAGGAATATCAACACTTACAAGAAGATTCTCCTTACGAAAGGTCCCCACACATCCTGGAGGCTCCTGTATGGCCATGATTTACAGAAGACTCCCAGTACAGTTCAATAGCTGTCGAATTATTGCTTAGCTTCCATGATAAAGAAGATCATCTCCCCTTCTTTCGAGGGGCCTTCAACTTTCATGCCTTTCTTAAACACTGGCAAAGAACGAGCGGCAACCCAAGTTCCATGTTGACGTTTCCACCCTAGAATTCAAAAACTCTGGGTAAATGTTTTGGAAAGCCGGGTGTCTTACGGCCTATTCGGCTACCTTTACGAGCTTCATCTAGCTTTCCAAGACTCCCGGGTGAAGACCCTGCCGGGCCGTAGTGTTGTAGAGCCCCTTCCTAAGTTCACACCCCCATTGTGATTCTATTTTATTACATCATTGGGGTAGGGGGTATATACTTTGTATTGGCACTAAACCGAAGAGACTACCAGAGCTGTAACAACCGCCGAAGAAGCTGCAACGGCAACTATATTGGTTGTCAACCAGCGGCCGCCGAAACAGCTGTTGCTGGGAAACATCCTCGTAGAAATTTTATCGGGAAGACAACTCAATGACTTAATTTTTATAAGCATTTTAGGTAGAGTTCCCCTTTAAATATACATCTAGCTTGAAATAAAAAAATTCGGGTAAACCCCCCTGTAAAGAAGACGCAGTTGTCCATTTTAAGTCAGTCGCCTCTCTATCTCCTAGGCTGGAGCTGGTACCATCTTCAGATGAAGACATCTCATTTAGGAGACTGCCAATAAACTCAGAATTAGACGGGATCTGAGCCAGGCGGATGGATTTGCAGTCGCCGCCCCTCAAGCTGTGCCCAAATGCCTCAAAAGTGGCACATGCTAAGCAGAGGAGGGCCCGTTCCTTCTTGCTAAGGACCCAGATCAGAGTGACAGCGATCATCTTGGATGAAGACGTCTTGTAGGCTTTTCATTAGATGCCAAGTGGAGCTTGAACATGGGGAGATATTAGGATGCAGACACATGGAAATTAACTCTTGTTTGAGATATTTCTATTTCGGGGGCTGTCTCTTCTCGCCTCTCTCCGTTCCCCTTATCTCCATGCCATTCTCTACTTCTCCTTCCATCTGTCTTCCCCTCTGTTCTCTGATTGTTTGCCACCGAAATCCTTCTTAACCGTTATGTTACTGAACGTCATTATAATATCACTTTCAGGGAGGTTGAGCTGCTGAGCTGTGTATCTAAGCCTCTAATGTGCGATACTGTCTGCTTAGCTCAAGTATCTAAGCCTCTGATGTGTGATACTGTCTGCTTAGCTAATGTATCTAAGCCTCTGATGTGTGATACTGTCTGCAGAGCTGTGTATCTAAGCCTCTGATGTGTGATACTGTCTGCAGAGCTGTGTATCTAAGCCTCTGATGTGCGATACTGTCTGCTTAGCTCAAGTATCTAAGACTCTGATGTGTGATACTGTCTGCTTAGCTAATGTATCTAAGCCTCTGATGTGTGATACTGTCTGCAGAGCTGTGTATCTAAGCCTCTGATGTGTGATACTGTCTGCTTAGCTCATGTATCTAAGCCTCTCATGTGTGATACTGTCTGCTTAGCTAATGTATCTAAGCATCTGATGTGTGATACTGTCTGCTTATCTAATGTATCTAAGCCTCTCATGTGTGATACTGTCTGCTTAGCTAATGTATCTAAGCCTCGGATGTGGGATACTGTCTGCAGAGCTGTGTATCTAAGCCTCCGATGTGTGATACTGCCTGCTTAGCTAATGTATCTAAGCCTCTCATGTGTGATACTGTCTGCAGAGCAGTAGACAGTATCACACATGAGAGGCTTAGATACATAAGCCTGTGATGTGTGATACTGTCTGCTAATATGGTGTATCTAAGCGTCTCATTTGTGATACTGTATGCTCATCTGGTGTATCTAAGCCTCTCATGTCAAACTATCTCCTGAGCCGGGTATCTAAGTCTTTCATGTGTGATATTGTCCGCTGTGCTAGTGTTTTTAAACCTATCATGTGTGATACTCTCTGCTGAGCTGTGTATCTAATCCTATCATGTGTGATACTGTCTGTTGAGCCGCTGTATCTAATCCTATCATGTGTGATACTGTCTGCTGAGCTTGTGTATCTAATCCTATCATGTGTGATACTGTCTGCTGAGCTGTATATCTAATCCTATCATGTGTGATACTGTCTGCTGAGCTGTGTATCTAATCCTATCATGTGTGATACTGTCTGCTGAGCCGTGTATCTAATCCTATCATGTGTGATACTGTCTGCTGAGCTGTGTATCTAATCCTATCATGTGGGATACTGTCTGCTGAGCTGTGTATCTAATCCTATCATGTGTGATACTGTCTGCTGTGTATCTAATCCTATCACATGTGATACTGTCTGCTGAGCTATGTATCTAATCCCATCACGTGTCTTAATCCAAGCCCTTCGGTGACTCTATAATAAACTATTGTTCTCGGATTACCAGTTCAGCCACATAATCCGGATACATATAAATTTTGTGTTCTTCTTGTGGTCCTGAAGTGGCACCCGTAGATGTCGTGCAGCATATGTATGTGCCCCCTTTCAGAGTCTACTTGTAATCCATGGATAGTCAACGTCTTCCAAACCCTTCCTATTTCTGGACCAAACTAAGAAGTCACCGATTGGGTAGTGACCAATGGCTTGACAGCTACGGAGGTCTACGGGTTTCCCTTTTTCATCTTTATGCAAATGGTGGAGCCCAATTTTAGACCCCTCATAGCGTTTGATGTACAGTCACTTGATTGGCTGAATGTATTACATTAAGTGACATCACTGTGCCAGGGGATACGACCCATTCCAGCCTAGAAGCTCAGGACCCCCTTAATCCCCCCTGATTTGATATGCCACATCAAAGACCAGTTCCAACCAAGAGGGTTAGAGAAGTCTCCGTCCTCCAATGTTTTGTCATCCAAAGAAAGGTGACCAGTTCTGTCCTGAAGACCTACAAGGGTGGTCTTAGTCCTTCCCCTGATTGGATGACCACATTTAATTTATGGTCAAAGTTGCCTGTTCTACCCTTGGTAGGGAACAGATGACATCATGGGCAGACACAATCTATCAACCTCAACCTACTCTACCAATCTTTCGTACAATAAGTCAACGTAAAAATTGGCTGGTGGTCTTCTCTTCGATTTTCGGGCTCATCTGAACCCCTGACACCAATATGAGGAGCAGAAGGGACTGTTTATCCCTCAAACTAGACTCTAACATGATCTAAAAGAATATTTTGTTCTCGTATAGTCGTCTCTGTTCAGGTCCCACTGACGTCTTTACGGTCCTGTAAATCTGTATTGATTTCCGCCGAGCTTCCATCGCAACGAAGGATTTCAAAGTACTATAAAGCTTAATACAAGAGACGTCGGAGTTAGCCGTGAAGTGCGGAGATACTTAATGAACTGGAGGACACTTCCAGCCAGGTCAAATCATGGTTGTCGTGTCCACAGGGTCCTGAGTAAAGTGCGGACCATTAATCATCATTATCTCCCGAAGCCTCTTCTGACATCCGGAGAAGTGACTAGTCATCATTGCTTAGTTCCCTAGGTAGCACAGGGCGGACAATTTACTGCCGATTTTTCCTAAGCTTGCGTTTAAGGAACTATCTTGACTTCCTCTAGGCCAAGACAAGGCCAAGATTCATGTTGTTGTTAAACAATACATGTAAAGGAAAGAGGAAGGCTGGGAAATGTGTGGGTCTTATCTCCTCTGCTGAAAAACAAGATATCAACAGGCAGCCATGATCTTCTTGTGACTTCCAACCTAATAATATGGTCGTGAAGGTCTTCGAAACTCGACACAATTGTTGAGTCTAAACTCAGAAGGCTAAGGTCAGACCTTAAAGGGCATCTGCCACCATGATAAACCCCTTTATATTAGGACTTCTAATAAACATGAGTATCTATAGTTAGCACCATCTTACTTTACACACTGAGAGGGTCCCTGTGATACCCCTTGACTCATTCACGGAGGTTTCTGCTTCGAACAAGTCTATAGGTCCCAATTGAGGTATGGCTCCATAGCCAAGATTAAAATAGGTCCCAGTTCTGGTGCTACACCGCTAAGAACCTGGGACAGGAGGACTTTTCTCATTTGCCATGGTCCTTGGGTTATTTCCCCACACTCTTGTTTGTGGGACCTGTGTAGAGGGCATCCTTGTACAGGTTCTCACCACCCATTAAAATGAGGGAAGCAGCCAACCTGGTCTGGGCCTTCTCTCTCTAGGGACACAGTATACAGGGTTCCTTGGGCCCACCAGAGGAGATTATTCTGAGGGCCCACCCTCCATCTATATAAAACATGTACATGTCCACTTTTTTTATATCATCATAGTCCCCTTTGTTATCATCGTACACACAGGACGTATCATCAATAAGGTCTAACGGTTAATTTGTGAAACTTCCTAGAAGAAAAAGACCCTACTGGCAAGTGAGTGGCTCCGAAGAGCTCCAAATGGTGTTGTCTTCTGCTGGACCATTAAGGCCCATTATTGTGTTTGAGCCTGGGCCCACCGGAGGATCCTCTGGTGGGCCCGTCTGACCCTACCAGTATAGTCTACCAAGTGAGTGGCTCCGAAGAGCTCCAAAAGGGGTTGCCTTCTGCTGGACCATTAAGGCCCATTGTTGTGTTTGAGCCTGGGCACCAGGATCCTCTGGTGGGCCCGACTGACCCTACCAATATAGTCTACCTTTATGGTACATTCGCCTTTGGAGGTGGTGGACACTAGTTGCTGTTATGTGCCAGATTAATACTCGTCAGTTGGCACTTTAGTAGGTGCCAATGCACCCACAATCTTTAGCACTCCCGGAGTGATGTTGTGCTTAGGGCATCGGTGGGCAGGTCCTCTTCTATCCTGGACCTTATCAATGCAAAATTGATATTTAGTCAATTCTACCAACTCATGGGCGACATATTTTATATCAGTCCATGATTGGATTTGCAAACAGGCTCCGTTGTACCGTTCTTCCAGCGGGATTCTTACTCTTGTACTGACGGTGTGGAGGCTTCTATTGTTAATCGCCCTTTGTCCTTAATTACAAGTTTAATTGGCTGCACATGTCTAAATTCAATGGCGCATTTTTACCTATTCTACTTAAGGAACGGAGGAAGATTTACATGCGTCAAGGACACATTCAGTAAATATTACCTATACATAAAGATTATTTCGATTTAATTCACTTATACAACAGAGCGTTGACAAAGACACACAGAGAGAAGGAGCCGGTCGTGTTTAATTCCACCTTGAAACATATTTAAAGTATATCTCCGCTTCAGCAATTAAAGGCACACATTTTACTTCGTATCGCATGAATGGCAGAATCTATACTTATTTCTCTTCTAGCCGCAGCCGATAGGGTATTCTGCAGGTTTTAATGCTTCACTTTATAGTACTTCCTGTCTGGGTGACTACCAGTTCATTACATGTAAGTTGTCACAGGAAGTTCTATCTGCTGTGCGGGAACTGGAAATATTGCAAGTATTACAAAGTATGAGTTTGAGACTGTGTTAGCACAAATCTGACCGATCTTTTAAGGCAAACCTTATGGAAAATTCCTCGAAGCTAGCCATCATACATCATTTTGAGAGTTTTGATGGTGGTACAGGTTTCTGGATGGTTTTTCTGATTTTAATCGCAATCCCTAAGTTTCCCCTGTGTAACAAGGCCTTCACGTAGATGTCTTTTTATTGTTAATCCATCTCTTGAACATCATCTCATCTAACCGACATGTGGTCTGAGCCGGAAGCGGAGGGCATCTGTGTGTAAACAACTGTGCTCCAACTGCGGTCTAGGGGCAGCTGTCAACTGAGCAACCTGTCAGGGGCACTTAACGGAGACACGAACTGGTAGGGACAGCTGTCTCCAAAGAGATTAGCACCTCTCAAATTTACAATATGTCATCTTCATGCAACATTTAACTCCTTCAAAGCCCAGACCAGGAAACACCATACGTGCTAATGCCAATCTATGCCAATCTATGCCATGCAGTGTCTGAAACCAGAAAGTTGTACTCAACCCCAGTAAAAATTTTCATAGAAATATCAAGCAATCATCTCAGGATCTTCAGAGTCCATCAGTATTTCCGATGACTTTCCGATTGGCCTGACAATTGTTGTTGCGCTATATGTGGCTATCAATCTGGCCATCATCTAAACTCCCATAGATTATCGAATATGTCTGGTATTGGAACTCCATAAAATGATCATCAACGACCCATAATTTTGAACCAATGGTCCAGCACCAACAGCGTCTCTGTTCTCCTCTCCCAGCCATCATGGTTGGCCCTGGTTATCACCATGGCCTGATGACGTCACCACAGTAGCCTATTTGACCTTCCCATGGTCCTTCAAGTCTTGCCAGAAACTCAGTCCGTTTGTACCACATTTAGCTGATGCTTTCTGTATATTACCTGTTTTCTGGTTTGAACCTTCTCTTCATTCTCACCCTGACTCCTGCCTCGCTACCTCGGATGTAGGCCTGTTATTATCCTTTCCTGACCCTGATATTGACCTTGGATCTTTTGGCTTTGCCTTGGATCCTCAGTGGTACTTCCGCAATCTTCTGGTCACCATCCTGGTCCCTACCTGTGACTATACTGTAACCCACATCTGCCCAATGGAAACTCATCTACGACCAATCGGTGACAACTCCATGTGCCGTGACCTGGGGATCCAACCAGGAAGGTCTATATCTTAGCGAGAGGGTTTATGGTGAAGAACAGAAGGGTTCCTTAGCCTCCACAACTGGTTAGTCAGTGCCCAATTAATTAGGGTACAAGAGGTTCTACAGTGGGCATGGTAGCATAATGAAAGACTTAGTCACAGAGTGTTGACTGGCTGAATATTTCCTAGGGAGTCGAGTTCAGAATTCACGGGATCTACAATGTGAGAAGAAGACAACCCTCTCAATGTATCTTCACCTGCAGATAAACGGTTTAACGTATAGTATTAGTACATATACACCGAACAACCTAGTTTGTCCTTCACTCCATCTCGGCTAATCCAATGTCGGCTTTTCCCACCTTGTAGACTTTTTTGAAGAAGTAAGTGGAGGTGTCACATGACCTCTTATGGCGCATCTCTCTGGCCGGTCGAGAAGGTTCAGAGACAGAAGATAAGTTATTTGCTCATAGTGCCAGACTACTGGGAATTTCTATGCCACAAGTCCTCCAGATGTCCACCACAGGTCCTCTCCAGTCCCATCCAAAAGAAGGTTTGAGCCCATTATAGCTTTCTCCTGGACTGTACTGTCATGTCTATTTCCACACACCACCCCCATATGAATACATATCTACACAATAAAGTACTCCCCCCCCCCCCAGTAAAGACTTTGTAGTCCTTGGATCTGGCCATGTTTCTAGTCTGAGCCCCGGAGCTACGTGTATAATTCATCTCACGAGCACAGGCCCCATTGGTACCTAGTTCACGTCACCGAGTCACTTCTATAATTGGAACAGGGATGTTTGAGACAAAGTGTCAAGTCACTTTATCTATTTGTGAAATACATTGCCGGCGCGCCGGTCAGGGATTCATTACGGCTAAGATAAACGCGGGCAGCGGGACATAAAACGTGAAGTACGGCCATTATAGGATGTGTACACAAGGACTTAGGAGGCCCATTCCACTCTTTGTAATAAACAAGTTGTATCGTTAGGATTGATAGGATCATTTGTTTCCTGTGCCACGGCTGCTACGTGTAAGGTGACCGGGCTTATCGTGTAGCTCAGGAGACCTCAGATAAATCCAACATATGGGGATGCCGATCTCAGCATCTAACCCGAAGGAAGTGTCATCAGCCGTAAATTATGAACATATTACTGTGGTATAAGCCAGATGTTCCTCAAGTACATCTCAACTGGTGGTCAAGTGAACCAGACCCTAAGGGATATTACCAGGGTTGGTCATGGTCAGGGCCGGATTATAGAGAAGGCACAAGTGGACCAGAATGTCCCCCAGGGCCTACACCACACACCTAGGCCTCTCATTTTAACAACTGGCTTGGGAGAACCATTTATCCGGTGTGGGGGGGGGCCTTCAGCTCTGAATCAGTAACCTGAGGAGCCCTCAAAGTTTTGCCATGGGGCCCGTTTTCTATTTACGTCCCTGGTAGTGACTATTTATATGGGTTATGTATACACTGCTTACTACTGGGACGCCCGCCTTTTAGTAAAATAGGGATTTTCTGACGACCGTTTGGCGATCCTATCCAGCCAAGTGGAGGTGGCTACACATTAGTTTAGCGAAATCGAAGGAAGTCGATGACCCAATAACTCCCATAGACATCAGTGGAAAATGCCATACTGCCATAGTGTTTTTTAGTGCCTAGGATAGGGTGTTAAATTGGGGTCCAAGCCCTAAATATGGGATGGAAGCCCCCCTAAATATTTTATCTGGGGCATCAACCAACCTTAATCCAGCCCTGGTCATGGTCATTAGGATCTGGATCACTTGACCACCAGTTGCAGTCTGTACGTTTTTTTTTTTACAAAGTGGTCATAGATATTACAGGGTCCAGCACGTTGAGTCAAGGTCAAGATTCGGCCCAAAAAGCTTCCTCTTTCATACGACATGTCTACCGTAGATTATACAGGGGTTTTATCAGACGCAAAGTGGTTCTGTGACTATATCTAGATAAGACTGAAGTTTAGGGCCCAAGGTGACCCTAAATCCTTATAAATTTGTGAGTGTGTTATCTTTTATAAAACGAATGCCTTGATTCGAGTCGAATCAATGACCTGAGGTTATTCTTCATTATTGTACCCCATTTCCGTAATCTCCTATGCTGTGCTATAAATTACAGAAATATGGGACCACAGCTCCTCAGGGGCGACTCCAATCATTATATCTCACCAGCCAATAGGGGTTGGCAATCTCTGAGATCCCATGCTCCTATTGGCAGAGTTGAAGGCCAATCACTAGACGGGGGAATAGCATCCGGCACAGCCAATCAAGACTGCTCCCTTCATAAACTCATGAATGATTGTTACCCCGCTGGTGATGTCACCTCTATGACTGTCTGATAATCCGGCCTCTATGGATTTGCCGGATTATAGAACCGTTAATCTATATATTCATATTCGTTCCAGGCGATGGGCCTTAGTTCATTCATTTCTTACCGATGTGTCGTGAATTCTAATTCTGATATAAAGATTTTAATTGAATGGTTGAAGCATTGTCTCGGGCTGAGTACATTCAGCGAAACGTTCCGTCTCTGATAAGTCCTGTCCTGTATTATCTCGCTCCGGCCGCACCTCACTAATAGACATGTCCTTCTCTCCATTTAATTAAGGAATAACCACAGAACTGTTCAAGTGTCGCAGTCTTAGGATTTATATTATCAGCCAGTCTTCAATATTAATTTGGGGGCTTACAACCACATTAGAGTGTTTTAAATTAAATCGAGGAAGGGGATTAATATCCATTTGGGTGGTCATTAGATATTATAATGCTTCACGCTGACGATTGGAGGCATTGTGTAATGTGCAGCGTCTTTCATTAGTGGAAGTAGCAATTGGTAGTCGTAAGGCTGACAGAACACCGATTCCTGGTTATAATGGCTAACAAGAAGCGACATAGCCTTAAAGGGATTGTCCAGGTATAGAAAAAAAGAGTCTACGCCCTGTGCATCTGCACGTCATCTTCATTTAAATAATTGGAGCTGAGCTGTAATTTTAGGCGCTGCCTATAGGCAAGAGGGGCGCTGTTTCTAGAAAGGGAGCAGCCATTTTTTTCTTAAAGGGTATCTCGACTCAAAATACTAAGTAACATTTCTGTATTTCTATCTCTTTGCATCCATTTTAAATTTGGATAATGAATTTCTAAAATGTTTACAAACGATACTAAAATTAATACTTTTCCACCTATAACGAGTGACTACCGCTCACTTTATTGTGAAAATGGGTGGAAGGTTGTCACAGAACCGCCCCCTGTTACTAACAACACTGTTTTATTTCTAACACTGATCCATACAGATACATTCTTTCCTTTCGGTCATGGAAACTGTGACAACTATCTTCCTGAAAAGAACTAGAGGTTGTGACAGCCCCGCCCCTTCTGTTAGCCTCTTCCCCCTACAGGCTGTTCTACTTCAAGGATTTTACAATGAAACTTATAATCAGATTCCAAACCTTTCCATCCTGCCCAGTTCACGTTTTTGGCCAAAAATATAATATTTACTCCATCTGGGGCATGATAATTGGCTTAGTGTTCTGTTACTTGGGGTTCTGGAGACGTATGGACGTATCCAACCAGGGCAAAATCTGTATGGGATTTATATGTTCAGCTAATTCCTTACTGGTAACCTGGTTCTCTCCAATACTCAATTACCCAACCCTTTCAGGATGTGTATAATTTATATAACGCCTTAAACCATTTTTAATAAAAGGGGCGGAGCTGTGACAACCTCTAATTAATATACTGCTAACCTACTTGACTAGTAGGGTACACTATACATGTTTGTACTTATAGGGGTCTTCTGGCAAAGCTTCAATATGAGAAATTGTATTCATTCTAGCAAGAGGGTCTGGCCATCCTAGTATCGGACCCTGTTTTTTTTTTTTCAGTGTGCACTTTTTATTGTTCTGATTATCAGGATTTGGTGCCCTCATGGGTGTTTCTCCAAACAATCTAGGGGGATGCATGTGGCCATCTGGTTCCTCAGCCCCCTGAAACCACCCTTTGGTTCTTCCGTCAGCCCTGGAGGGCTTCCTGAAGCAGAAGCCAGGGTACAGATGTAGCCATCTTTATCTTGACTCTTAATGCATTAAATATACAGTGGCATGAAACTTAACTTGACTTTTTTAATGACTTTTCAATGGCTTTTGTTGTGTGATATCTCGCTGCAGCAAGTTATCAGTCAAGATAAATTTGGCTACATCTGTACATATGTTTTTGGAAATGGCCTTCACATTATCAAACATTTTATTTCATGTTATCTTACAAGGTCACAGTCATGAATCACCAGGTATGCAGAAATTTCTGCACTGGACTTGTTCACTAGCCCCTAATTTTATTGTCCACTAATGTCTTGTGTGAGCCTGGGAATAACGTGGGTGAAATTAAAGTGTGAACATTCTGAATTACTCAAGCGGGAACCACAACAATACGTTCCAGCTGATGTCTGAGTCAGCAGAGGACCTTTTCTCATTTATAAAAGTATCAACTACTGGGGTCTGAAGTCTTGGAAAGATGACGCATGTAAAAAGTATGTCGTCGATGAACCGTAACCCACTGGATTTTCTATGAAGTGTTGATAAACCAACACCATAGTAAAAATTTAAATGAGGATTCAGGTCCAAAAAGTTTCCTTCAAAATTCCAAAATGATCATCTCACTTGTTAGGGTTTTTGGGTGGCGCCAAGAAAGGAATTGGCTATTTTTAAGGACCTCCTATGATTTTCATTTCATTTTACCATGCATTGTGACCACCTGTGTGGGCCCAATAACGTACTGCCAATGATGTTGTGTGCCACCATGGATAGTTATATAATACATAATGAAGTAATCATTGGTATAACAAGCTCTTAGTATATGTCCTCATATGACATTGGACCTGCAGGCGTTAAACTCCAGCACAGACAATGGGCTACAAGAACATAGTCATCTCTTTAATTGTTTTGTGTGCGCGATGAGACGTCCTTCAGAAAAGTTGATGATAACTGTTTGGGTACTTCGGCCCTTGTTTGTTTCTGTGAATGTCACTTCTGGGTAATGATTTGCAGACTGGCATTGAGACTGGCACCTTCAGAAGGAGATACCAGCTCCTGCTAATGATTCTATTTTCAATTGTCCTTGATAAACTGCAGATTTAGTTTTACAAAAACCATGTTCACCACCTTGTCCCCCTACTACAGAGCTTCCAATATGTTTGTCTACAGCAATGTCATCAGCATTCTCTAAAAAAAAAAAAATAGTATAATAACCTGTAACCTATTGAGAAAGATAGATAGATAGATAGATAGATAGATAGATAGATAGATAGATAGATAGATAGATAGATAGATAGATAGATAGATAGATAGATAGATAGATAGATAGATAGATAGATAGATAGATAGATAGATAGATAGATAGATATGAGATAGATAGATAGATAGATAGATAGATAGATAGATAGATAGATAGATAGATAGATAGATAGATAGATAGATAGATAGATAGATAGATAGATAGATAGATAGATAGAAAAGAATGTACATCCCTCATAGTGCGGTTTCTGTAAAGACCCATGTACAGCGAGTCGCCCATAATTATTTGGATCTAGACAATAATTTCCTCATGAAATCAATGCTGTAACATACCGGTGGTGGTGACGGGCCCCTCGCCCTTAGGGCCCCTGTACAGCCGGCACAGTTTCCATGTCCTCCAGGATAAGGCCGGCTTTACTTCCTGTCAGTGAGGGAATGAAGGAGATTTATGTGGCGTTATCTATGGATTATCCGTACAGTCTGCAGAGGAGACATTTTAACCATCCTCCTCGGTAAACACTTGTAAATCACCGTCCTATAAAGTGGAAACGACCCATTTTCCTCGCTGGGACATTGAGATTGGGGGACGGAGCAAAGTGCAGGGGGAGCATAGATATATAATGGCTTATGATCACGTGATCCGGGGGATCAGCACCCCATTTGAAAATGTGTTCCCCAAAAGTGGCCAATCCCTCTGATAACGTCCTCCATATTAACTCAATTAAAGGGGTTGTCCAGTTTGGGAATCTCCTGTTCATCGTTTCCTTCCAGCTTATGACCCATGCCCTTTTGGGCCATGTTATTAGATTGGGGGTTTTTGGATGAGGATTTGGAGATCCATAGATGGTGGAGACTGTCTCTTTAATCCATGCCTGGATTCTCTATAATTATATCAGATCTCCACCATAGCTAATTATTACAGCAGGTATTGACAACTATGGGTCAAGGTTTTGGAGATCCATAAATCTTGAAGACCCTCTGGAAATTGTCCATTTTGCTCATGCCAGAAGATGGTCCTGGTTGCTTTATAATTATAGCAGCTCTCCACCTTAGATAATACTTAGAGTGGGTCAAGAATGGTTGGCATGGCTGGGGCAAATGCCCATGTCACCCATGTTATAAAATAGCCATGACTATTTATCTGGATGATACGGCCTGGTTCCTTTTATATCATGATGGCTTTTCAGATCTTTAAGATCCAACTCTGTTTCTTTGAAGACACCTCGACTCTGTATTCCTTCAGACCTCGTTCTTCGGTTGTCCCGATCCTGCCGCGTTGTCCCTTTAAATAACACTAATGGCTTCCCTCCGGCTCTATGTCTTTATCTTACCAGGGACAGATTAATTTGTCTTGTAGACATTTCATGCTATAAGCTAAAATCAGAGACCTGTACATCTAACGCATCTGACATAATGATGAAAGATAGCGGGCTCCACACATCTCATGTAGAAGGTGCATCTTCTGCCGCCCAGCCGCCTGCTTAGACTCCCAAATTAATTCTTCCTGTCTCTTTCTGCTCCCGCAGATAGTAAGAAAAAATAAAAAAAATATCTAATTATATTTCTGACAACCAAATTATGTAGAACTTATAATTAGATTCCCCTCAAAGGTTGCTGGGTAATATGATACTCTTCTGTAGCGGAGTATTGGTTTTACCACCGCCCCACGCGGAGGTAAACCATATACCATTCCAATAGCGGCATCGTAATTCCAGGCTATCAACATTTTTTTAAATTCGGCTTCAGTCCATGAGCAGCCATTACATAAGAATCTAACTTTTCCCAGCAGCCAATCTGAACAAGTAGAGCTGCATTGTAAAGCATGGTGGAGGGACAGCGCAGGAGATGGGTTTTAGACTACCTCCGACTCCGATAGATAATGCAGCTAATCTTGAGTCTATGAAGTAATTCTAAAAAACCGCCAAGAAGCCATTCTACAAAGCCATACCTCACCCATTGGGTCTTTAGACTATGACTTGGCTTCCATAAATGAAGAGACCAGTTTCGACCTTTTGCCCCATCAGCACGGGGTAATATTTTCTGATCGGCAATGGGAAATTCCTTAGACACATTGATAATTGTACTCTACGACAATTCGCATTGGCACAAGAATCTACGACACTTTGCGTTGGTGACCATGAGGTCCAACAAACCAGTATCGGCACTGATGTATATTCTTTAAAGTTTTGGGCAGTCGATTCCTGTCCAGACGTTCCTATCCCTGAATAATAATGAGATTATCCTGCTCCATTTACGATCCTCGGGTTCCTCAGTCAATGGCAAAGATAATAGACTTTGATGAAGAACGTCCATGAGGTCTTTGCCTTTCATCAACATTGGTCTAGTTGGGAAGACTACTATGGATGACAAGAGACCAGAGAGTACCATTACCTGCCCCATACTGTTTTCAATTGAATACACAGATGGACCCCCTCATCCTTGTTGCGTTTGATCAATCAAGTAGTAGTAGATCCTCCTGAGTGGTAAAATGTCCGAACATCGGGAGGAAATGAGGTCCTCATTTCTCTGACCAAGGTTGAATTCGCCCACCAGTGGATCCACTGGTGGGCCCAGCTCCTGACATAACAGAGACCTTGAGGTCCAACAGAGAACAACCACTCGGATTTAGCCATTACTGGTCACGTCATGACCAAGACTTGGTGGATATTTGGATACAATGGGGTCATGTACAAATATTTTTTATATTTTTGTTGTTCTTTTTTATGTACTTTCGACTCTTCTGACAAAAACTTTAGTTGGAAATAATCAGATTATTTTAAAATGAGTGACCCCCATAATGGATGGGGTATTTTGGTGATCAGAGTCGATCCTCTTTTTACACCCCTCCTATTACAGCCTTCTGTCGCAGAGGATAGATGATCTGTGTCGGTCTGGAACGTAAAGCCACATTTTGACAACACAACAATTGGCGTGAGATTGATGCTCGCAGTACAAGATGAATGTCTACTGATCGTCCTTATAATAAATGATCTGCTGCCAGAACCAATCAAAGTTCAGTTGTTGTGCCAGCTCCGTTCTGTTCCACTTGTCCTCAGCTCTGAAATACTTATCTGATCTAGCTGGTGCTAAAACTTTCCTCACTGTTAAACAAAGGCAGTACATAAACCATAGATACATGTGAGGGCCATCACTAGAGCATCATGGGCCACAGAGGAACGTATGACCACAGCTTGTTATTCTTGCCCATGAATTGTTTTCGCCCCATATGGTTTAAGTTCATACAGTGTACAAATACCCATGCCATACAGTGTCTAACTATAAGCACCTTTCAGTATGGTGCCCAATTAACTCTTCCATACAGGTGCCCAAATAACAATGCTATACACTGTCACCACCATCATACACTGTAAATATGATATACAGTGTCGAAAAACACGTAAGTAAATACCCCCATGCAGTGAACAAATACCACCACGCAGTGACCAAATACCACCATACAGTCACCAAATACCACCATACAGTCACCAAATACCACCACACGGTCACTAAATACCACCACACAGTCACTAAATACCACCACACGGTCATGAAATACCACCACACAGTGACCAAATACCACCATACAGTGACCAAATACCACCACACGGTCACTAAATACCACCACACGGTCATGGAATACCACCATACAGTCACCAAATACCACCACACAGTCACCAAATACCACCATACAGTCACCAAATACAACTATACAGTCACCAAATACCACCATACATTCACCAAATACCACCATACAGTCACCAAATACCACCATACAGTCACCAAATACCACCATACAGTCACCAAATACCACAACACAGTCACCAAATACCACCATACAGTGACCAAATACCACCATACAGTCACCTAATACCACAACACAGTCACCAAATACCACCATACAGTCACCACATAACACCATACAGTCACCAAATACCACCATACAGTCACCAAATACCACAACACAGTCACCAAATATCACCACACAGTGACCAAATACCACCATACAGTGACCAAATACCACCATACAGTCACCTAATACTACCATACAGTGACCAAATACCACCATACAGTCACCTAATACCACCATACAGTGAGCAAATACCACCATACAGTCACCAAATACCACCACACAGTCACCAAATATCACCACACAGTGACCAAATACCACCATACAGTGACCAAATACCACCATACAGTCACCTAATACTACCATACAGTGACCAAATACCACCATACAGTCACCTAATACCACCATACAGTCACCAAATACCACCACACAGTCACCAAATACAACCATACAGTCCCCAAATACCACCACACAGTCACTAAATACCACCACACAGTCACCAAATACCACCATACAGTCACCAAATACCACCACACAGTCACCAAATACCACCACACAGTGACCAAATACCACCATACAGTGACCAAATACCACCATACAGTCACCTAATACTACCATACAGTCACCAAATACCACCATACAGTCACCTAATACCACCATACAGTCACCAAATACCACCGCACAGTCACCAAATACAACCATACAGTCCCCAAATACCACCACACAGTCACCAAATACCACCACACAGTCACCAAATACCACCATACAGTCACCATATAACACCATACAGTCACCAAATACCTCCATACAGTCACCAAATACCACAACACAGTCACCAAATACCACCATACAGTCACCTAATACTACCATACAGTGAGAAAATACCACCATACAGTCACCAAATACCATCACACAGTCACCAAATATCACCACACAGTGACCAAATACTACCATACAGTGACCAAATACCACCAAACAGTCACCTAATACTACCATACAGTGACCAAATACCACCATACAGTCACCTAATACTACCATACAGTGACCAAATACCACCATACAGTCACCTAATACCACCATACAGTCACCAAATACCACCACACAGTCACCAAATACAACCATACAGTCCCCAAATACCACCACACAGTCACCAAATACCACCACACTGTCACCAAATACCACCATACAGTCACCAAATACCACCACACAGTCACCAAATACCACCACACAGTGACCAAATACCACCATACAGTGACCAAATACCACCATACAGTCACCTAATACCACCATACAGTGACCAAATACCACCATACAGTCACCTAATACCACCATACAGTCACCAAATACCACCGCACAGTCACCAAATACAACCATACAGTCCCCAAATACCACCACACAGTCACCAAATACCACCACACAGTCACCAAATACCACCATACAGTCACCAAATACCACCATACAGTCACCAAATACCAACACACAGTGACCAGATACCACCATACAGTGATCAAATACCACCACACAGTCACCAAATACTACCATACAGTCACCAAATACCACCACACAGTCACCAAATACCACCATACAGTCAACAATTAAAAGCTCCATACCAAAAGTAATCTAATAACAGTGTTATATAATGTTGCCACAACCATGCACTGAAACATTATATACTGTACCGCACAAAGCGTAAGTAACTACCACCATACAGTGCTCAAATATCACTGTATAGTGACCAAATAACAACTCCATACATAAAGTAATCTAATAACAGTGCTACACAATGTCTACATAATACAGCAATACAATTACTATGAAGATTGGTGGTGGTCCCAAGCCTCATGAACCAGGTCATCTGTGGTGCCACCTTCAGCAAGGGGCAGCTTATGCGACCCGTCCAACCACACAGGACCCACACCACTAAGATCGGCCCTGGTGAAGACTGACAAAAAGAAGAGCAATAGTATAAGGTAGCAGATATAAAGAATATTTGCATGGCATCCAGGGCCTTGAAAATGGTGTGACAACCCTTTTGGGTATTGTAGTGGCTGCCATTAATGGTTGTCACCCAATATCTGATGACAAAAAAAATGGTTTTGCGTTTCTAGGATGATATTTAGGTAAGGGGAAACACTATTTATGGGATTTCTGTATAATTTATCCAAAGTGGAGCTCCCCTTTAAGTGTCCCTTAATATATTAATACCATCTGTAGAATTGCATATTATTTACTATGTATTCATATTCTTTGCTATCCGCCTGTGTGATGATATTTGGTATTGGGCATTAGACTGTGCCAGTGTTATGCTTTGCCCATTCTGGGAAACATTGGGTTAAAATGGCTGATATTTTATGGTGAAGTTATCTGTTCTGCTGTCTTATAAGGCGTTCGGGTTTCTCATGGATATATACATATATGTATACATATATATATATATATCAGAATGTAGACCAAGCGCTTCTGTTTTAAAGGGAAGATTCAAAAAGTGAGAGAATATAAAAGAGTCCGGGGTGTGGGGGGGGGGGGTTATTCCATTTTGTGACTATAGAGGCTGGCGAGGTTATAATTAGCAGAAGGAAGCAGAGGATGATTACTTCCAAGATTACATTCTCTGTGCAGATGGTATCAAAGAGGGAGATTAGAACTCATCCGTGCCATCAGTAATGTTACACTTTAGTAGTGCCCAGATCTGCACCAGTGGCACCCAAGAGCGTTGCGTGTGGCCCTTCCCAGTTTTTTTAGGGGAGTTTAATCTACAAATACATCCACATACTCTTCACACGATTGGAACGAATAAAGGTCGCACTTCCTCCACACAGTCATGTCTGTTTTTGCCACGCCCCATTATTATACCCCTCTTAGGTCCAAATATGGACATACCACAAAACAAGGACAATATGGAGCGTGGCATATTATACACTCAAAGTCTCCAAGTCATGAGCTATTAACACTGGCAACTCAAAGGAGAACACTTTTATATAGATTTATATTGAAACTTCAGCAGGAGAGGAAGTTAGCTACTTCCTCTCTTACTAATGTCATCAGGAGGAGACGTTACCTACTTGCCAGTACTACTTATGTCCTCTTTTACTGATGTCATCAAGAGGAGAAGTTACCTACTTCCTATCTTACTGCTGTCACCAGGAAAAGATACTTACTTCCTCTCTTACTGATGTCACCAGGAGGAGAAGTTACCTACTTCCCCTCTTACTGCTGTCACCAGGAGAAGATACTTCCTCTCTTACTGATGTCATCAGGAGGAGAAGTTACCTACTTCCTATCTGACTGCTGTCACCAGGAAAAGATACTTACTTCCTCTCTTACTGATGTCACCAAGAAGAGAAGTTACCTACTTCCTCTCTTACTGCTGTCACCAGGAAAATATACTTACTTCCTCTCTTAATGATGTCGCCAAGAAGAGAAGTTACCTACTTCCCCTCTTACTGCTGTCACCAGGAGAAGATACTTACTTCCTCTCTTACTGATGTCACCAGGAGGAGAAGTTACCTACTTCCCCTCTTACTGCTGTCACCAGGAGAAGATACTTCCTCTCTTACTGATGTCATCAGGAGCAGAAGTTACCTACTTCCTCCCTTACTGCTGTCACCAGGAGAAGATACTTACTTCCTCTCTTACTGATGTCATCAAGAGGAGATGTTACCTACTTCCTCTCCCTGGTTCTGTCTGACACATCTCTGATAGACAAATTAATATTTGGTCACTGACACCAAGAACTGGTCGTACTGTACGGGCAGTCAATCAAGCATTTTGCTGTAAGTCCTTTCTCTGTGATTGACAGGGAGAGCTTAGAGATAGAGAGGAGGAAGGAACTCTCTGTGTGACCTGCTGACTGAAAAAGAAGCCCTGTAAAAGCTAATATGGCTGACAGGAAGTAGCTAGATTTGCTAATGTTAATATTTTTTTATTAGCTTCATGCCATTGCTGTGTTTCCCTTCAAAGAACTTTCCGTTTACCTTTGTTGAGATCATAGAATTCCTGCTGAGGGTAAGATAGGGCCAGGGAGCCTAAAAGGTAACCCACTCAACAGAAAAATGGGTCACTACAGAGACTTGTCGTCAGAAATGGGGGGTCTACATGCGTAAACCCTGCATGGAAGCAATTCTATTCAATATCTGGATCTTAGAAAGTTGGGTGACAACTAATATCACCACCAGAGGAGCTGATGAAGTGATTGTCATCCAGCTTTTCCAGTCTCCTGAATGCCAAATCTGTTTAATTCTGCAATGAGGGGAGCGTATTAAATTATATCTAGGTTAATCTGACTTTCAGGGTACTGGGAAAGCTGGATGACACACATTTAATGGCAGCCATGTTTTTTCTCCTGTCCAATTCTGAGAACTTTGCACACAGATATTTTTTATATCCCCTGGTTGAGTAAACTTGTGCTCCTCCGGCGTGATGAGCAGAGGTAATATTTTGACGTTCGTCATGGAGAGCGGACATGATGGATGCTACAGTTGAGTCTATCTGGAGATAGCAGATGAGACATCGTCCTCTGCGCTGATGGAGACAGCCTCTTTAATCCGCCGATGAGATGACACGTTATAACTCAGACTTTATAGAGTTTGCTTTAGATTCTATGGCGGTGCGGCTGCAGAATATAACCGCAGTCGATGACACTACAGCCATGATCCCAAACGCTCACATAGAGCGGGCGCAGCAACGCACGCAACGCGTGTCACCTCCGACCTGCTAAAGCCTCAGATCAGCCTAAGAGCAGCTCATGGATTTATTTACATGGGACGTATCCTAGGGAGACATTATCGTTTACTGTGGTGGAGTATTACACCCAGTATACAGGACAGGAGAAGTGGTACTGTGCAGTGTATATATATACAGAATAATACAGATACTGAGAATTACACCCAGTATACAGGACAGGAGAAGTGGTACTGTGCAGTGTCCATATATACAGAATAATACAGATACTGAGAATTACACCCAGTATACAGGACAGGAGAAGTGGTACTGTGCAGTGTCCATATATACAGAATAATACAGATACTGAGAATTACACCCAGTATACAGGACAGGAGAAGTGGTACTGTGCAGTGTATATATATACAGAATAATACAGATACTGAGAATTACACCCAGTATACAGGACAGGAGAAGTGGTACTGTGCAGTGTATATATATACAGATACTGAGAATTACACCCAGTATACAGGACAGGAGAAGAGGTACTGTGCAGTGTCCATATATACAGAATAATACAGATACTGAGAATTACACCCAGTATACAGGACAGGAGAAGTGATACTGTGCAGTGTATATATATATATACACAGAATAATACAGATACTGAGAATTACACCCAGTATACAGGACAGGAGAAGTAGTACTGTGCAGTGTATATATACAGGATAATACAGATACTGAGAATTACACCCAGTATACAGGACAGGAGAAGTGGTACTGTGCAGTGTCCATATATACAGAATAATACAGATACTGAGAATTACACCCAGTATACAGGACAGGAGAAGTGGTACTGTGCAGTGTATATATATATACAGAATAATACAGATACTGATAATTACACCCAGTATACAGGACAGGAGAAGTGGTACTGTGCAGTGTCCATATATACAGAATAATACAGATACTGAGAATTACACCCAGTATACAGGACAGGAGAAGTGGTACTGTGCAGTGTATATATATACAGAATAATACAGATACTGAGAATTACACCCAGTATACATGACGGGAGAAGTGGTACTGTGCAGTGTATATATATATATACAGAATAATACAGATACTGAGAATTACACCCAGTATACAGGACAGGAGAAGTGGTGCTGTGCAGTGTCCATATATACAGAATAATACAGATACTGAGAATTACACCCAGTATACAGGACAGGAGAAGTGGTACTGTGCAGTGTATATATATACAGAATAATACAGATACTGAGAATTACACCCAGTATACAGGACAGGAGGAGCGGGTGTGTGCTGTCTGTGTGTTGGAGGAAGCTCTTTCCGGGTGTCGGCTCTTTCCTCTCCAGGGAGAGAGTTTGCTGCTTGGGATGAGAGGAAGTTCTTGCCAGCCAAGTGCTTCTCAGCCTCCTGTTACCCGGTCTAGGCCGGCGGGTAGCGGGAGCGTTCAGCAACCGGCCGAAGTTGTGGGGGTGAGAAGATCTAGTCGGGGTCACAGCGATGTGGCCCCGATCCTGCTCCCGCCTGAAACCAGGACAGAAAGCCAGGAAAGCCGCAAGGTTCCTGGTGTATCAGCCAGCAGGATCGCTCCTGGAGATGTGCAGCAGAGCATGCATGATGGTGTGGAGGCAGATTGGGGTGAACTACGTGCCACGGAGTCAACAACCACCTTTAGCTCCCGTGTTGCGGAGTGCCTCCGTGGGTATGAGGACGCCGGGAAGGCCATTCGGAAGCTCCAGGAGGAGCTGAAAGCAGCCCGGGTTCGGTCGCACGTCACTTCTGGAGCAAAGAGGTTGGTAGTAATGGCGACTATCAGGGATCTCAAATCTGAGGTGGATGCCCTGAAAGAAAAGCGCAAGTTTATTTTGGAGAATAGTGGACCTTTCAAGGAGAAACTCCTTAATGATGATCGGTTCCGGGCAATGAAGGGTGTCTGTGACCCTGGAAAGCAGACGGATGATGAGGGTGAGGAGGAGGAAATGTGTCCGGGTGCGTCTGGTCAGCGGAGTACGTGCAGCGAGCTGCCTGCAGAGCAAGTGGCTTTACCCATGGACTCCAGCTCAGCCGGTGAGGGGGACACCTGTGACCAGGACATCAGCAGCAGCAATTCAGGTGGGAGGCTGATGGCGGAAATACGGCAGCTCCAGTCTCCGGTGAGCCTGCAGCATTTTTCTTTTGGCGCGGACTTGGGTCCAGAGGAGAAAGTTAATGCCAAGCGCGCAGCAAAGCGCAAAGCCCGGCGGCGACTAAAATCCAGAAAGGCTGGAAAAATCGTGGAGGAACAGGTCAGTTTTAAGTTTGTTCCCCACCCAGTGCTACCCCAGCTGGCCGCAGGGTCAGCTCGCTGCACAAGCCCCGTGATCCAGCCTAGCCCGGGCCCTGAAGTGGGTCCGGTGCAGGAAAGCGGGGAGATCAATGATGGCGTGATAATGGAGGCTAATGTCCCTGCTTGTCGTAGTAGCGGTGGCGTTTTTGGTGGCGTTTTTAAGGCGTCAATAGCGCCAGATAATGTTGGTGGCCCAGCGTTGGGTGCAGAACAAAGCTCTGGTGCTCAGGTTTCCTCTTCAGTAATGGGGGGCGGCTCGACACCAGAGCTGGCAGCGAATATTCCAGTGTCCCTGGAACCCGTTGGTGCTACTGAGCGGCGGCAGCATGAAGGGGCTGCTGGGACTGACGGCACGGTTGAATGTCCCCCCAAGCTTGCGGTCATTGGGTCCGGTGGCGCAGTCACTAGTATTCCTTTGGTGGCTGCGTCACATGAATCCCCAGCCCGGGAGCCAGCTTTGCCAGGGGTGAGGGCGAGTCTGGGCATTGCTGGCTCTAAGAAGGAAGGATTGTCTCAAGTAAATAAATGTCACGCTAATGAGGTTGAGGGGAAACCTGATGACACCGAGGCGATAACATCCGGCCCAAAAACACTTTTTACTGCTGGTCCAGAGGGTGAGGGTATGAATGGTGCCGGTACAAGTGCTGCTAATAATGGTGAGGGTATGAATGGTGCAGGTACGAGTGATATTGATAATGGTGAGGGTATGAATGGTGCCGGTACAAGTGCTGTTAATAATGGTGAGGGTATGAATGGTGCCGGTACAAGTGCTGTTAATAATGGTGAGGGTATGAATGGTGCCGGTACTAGTGCTATTAATAATGGTCCCTCTCCTGTGTCTGGGGCCGGGGTGAGTGGTGGGAATGTTACTGCCAGGGGTATGAGGTCTAGTGAGGCCGGTCCATCTGCCCCCCCAGGGGTGACTACTCGCAGTTATGCCAGTGTCACTGCTGGGGCCTCCTCCTCATCTTCAGGCTCTGGGGACGGTATTTTACAGCGGCGCCTCCTGGAGGCCCTTAAAAAGGGTGAGAGAACAATAATGGTAGAGGGCCGAGCGGTTGATCTGTCCTTCTGGATAGACAGGCATGGCCTGACTGCTTTCCGAGAAGAAAGGGAAGGGGAAACTGTGTGGACCCTTCCGACAGCCGGGCCTGGGGGGGCTCGTAGGAATGTTGTTCGTCTTCGCTGGAGAGGCAATGATACGTGCCCACCTAGGGCAAAAATAGTTGAGCTTCTCTTGAAGATGAATTTCAGGGCGATCGACATCTTTGCCCTGATACATCCCTATGGCACCCCAGTATTTGACATCAGCTTTGTTCGGCCGGAGGGCCTGGAGCTCTTTTGGTCAAATTATGAGCTGGTGAAGAATGAGCCCGGCTGGCGAGACTTCGCTGTACAAGCGTTGTCTCGTCAGAGCGAAATCAAGAAGGTGACCGTCCTAACTTGCAATGAGTGTCTTTCTTGTATGGACATTATGACCTGGCTCAGCAGGTACGGGGAGGTAACGGAGGTCCCCAAAAAAAACAGGGATGAATTTGGCATCTGGTCAGGGGCCTGGACCTTTATGGTTAAATTAAAGCGTTCAGGAAGTACTGTCACCCACATCCCTTCCTCAGCCTTTTTAGGAAGGGACCGAATCCTGGCCTTTTACCAGGGGCAGCCGAAGCTCTGCCACAGGTGTGGTGACCCCACGCACTTCAGTGCCCACTGCAGAGTGCAGAAGTGTGCGTTGTGCGGGGGGATAGGTCATCTTGCCACATCCTGTGGGGATATTCGGTGTCACCTGTGTGGGGATCTAGGTCACCCATTCAGTCGCTGCCCTCGTTCCTTTGCCAACGCCATGGCGGGCCCAGCGGGAGAAAGCCGAGAGGTTGCTCCTGCCGTGGTTGGCACTGGTGGAGGTGAAGGGGCTGAGGGGCCAGGGAAGAAAGGCAAGTCACCCTCCAAGTTAAGGCGATTGGAGAACCGTCGAAGGAGTAGGGAGCTCGGGGAGCCCCAGGCAACTGGGGTAACCCTTGGCCCTGCTCCGGGGGCAAGTGTCATTGCTACTGAGGCCCTGGGGGAACAGGACTTGAATGAAGAGGTCAGGAGGTTGGAGAGGGAGGAGGAAGCCGCTTCTTCATGTTCCTCGCTATATGAAAGTATGGATGAGGACAGTAGACGGTGGCTAGATGAAAAGCGCAAGCAGGGTGCTAAAAAGAAAAAAAAGGGAGATAAGAAATCTTCTCCCACCCCGGTCCAGGTGCCTAAGGAAAGCCCAACCGACTCACCTCTTGTTGTTCTCTCAAACCGCTTTCAAACCCTCAAGGACATCTCCTCTTCAGATGAGGAGTGTGGGGGCGAGGATGTGGCGAAGGTGACGAGGGGGTCTGTGGGGGGCGTCCAGCTTCTTGCCTCAGGGCATGCGGAACCCTCAGGGAGAAGCGCTGTCCCGGAGCCTGGAGGTGAGGTTGATAGTGGTGCTGGTGAGGAGGTGGAGGAAGGGAAGGATATGGACACATCAGCATCCCTCAAAAGGGCCCTCGGCTCTTCATCAGACAGTGATAAAAACCAGGGGAAGGGCAAGGGGAAGGGGAAAAAGGTCATCTAATTCAATCACCCAGGATGGCGGCACCCACCCCGTTGACGCTGGCATCTATTAATGTCGCCAGCATTAAATCTGACAAGGCTAGATTTGCGGCCTTTGATTTTCTCGGCCGAATTGAGGCCGACATTTTATTTTTGCAAGAGACCAGGCTGACAGACTTGGCAGCCATACATAAAGCGAAAAAGGAGTGGAGGCGTGGACCATCTTATTGGTCTCTTGCGGCCGAGCCGGGTAGCGGGGTGGCGGTTCTTTTCACCGCATCAGTAGAATGCAGACGGGTTATTGAATTAGAAATGGGGAGGTGCCTGATCTTGGATGTCCTCATGAAGGGACAGGAGCTCAGGCTCATTAACATCTATGGTCCCCAAACCAGCTGGGACCGGAAAAGTCTCTTTATGAGGATCAAGCCCTATCTTTTTACGAGTCGGCAGGTGGTCTTTGGAGGGGACTTCAATGCTGCCACGAGGTCCCAAGATAGGGGAGGTTCCAGAGACAGGCTGACTTATGACTGTGTGGCCCTAAATAGGATAGCTAGTGAGGCTCGCCTGGTGGATGTCCACATCCGGCACACCCCAGGCCACGCGGGATTCACCTTTTATCGAGGTAGTTGTAGGTCTAGAATAGATAGGTTTTATTTAAAGGAGGATGCCATCTCTTCGGCAGTGTCCGTCGTTGAGGTGGAGTTCTCCGACCACTGTTTAATTTTATTTTCTCTGAATGTTGCAGAGACCCCCCGGATGGGAAGAGGCTTTTGGAGGCTTAATTCGTCTCTCTTGGAAGAAGCGGAGATAAGACGGTCCTTTGAGGATTTCTTTCAGAGCCAGGTACCATTACTGGATCTTTGTAGCAGTAAGTCGGAGTGGTGGGAGATGTTCAAAAAAAGGGTGGCGAGTTTCTTCCGCCAGCTCTCGAGCCTCAGGAGCCTGGACAGGTATCGCCTGTATCAGGGCCTGAGGAGGAAACTCGAGCATCTTGTCTCGACTGGAGGTGACCGCGAGGACATTTCCAGAGTGAAATCTTTGCTTAAGAGTTGCCAGTATGATAGACACGCATCTTTAGTTTTTGAGAGGGATTTTGGGAAGTACCGCTCGCCCGACCCCTACAAGAACTGCAAGATGTCAGTAAATAGTAAAGTGGTTTCAGGACTGATGGACAGTACAGGATCCCTGAAAAGGTCCAGATCAGGGATCTTGGAGGTCGTCAGATCCTTTTACTCGCACCTCTTGGGAAAGATGGATCTTGATCGGGATGCGATGTCGGCTTTCCTGGCTGAAACTGTCCCCGAACCAGGAGTAGACCCCTCTCTTGGTGTCTTGGCAGAGGCGATCAGGGAAGAGGAAGTGAGACTGGCGATTGAAGGGCTTGCCCTCAAGAAGTCGCCGGGTCCAGATGGCTTAACGTCTGAATTTTACAAGACCTTTAAGGACATTTTAGTTCCCCTGTTGACTGAGGTGTTGAATGAGTGTCTTTCCTCGGGCACTTTGCCGAAGTCAATGAGGAGGTCGGCCCTGATCATCCTGTCAAAGGGTAAAGACCCATCGCACATTGAGAATTGGCGTCCCATAGCGCTACTCAATGTGGACAGAAAGGTTCTGGCAAAGGTGCTGTTTAATCGGCTGGTGAAATTTGCACCCCGGCTCCTTTCGGGGGCTCAGCATTGCTCTGTTCCAGGCCGCAGCGTGTTTAGCGCTGTACTCGGTGTCCGAGAGGCAGTGGAGCAGAGTAGGGCGGGCCGTTGGAAGGGGTACTTGCTGTCCTTGGATCAGGCAAAAGCGTTTGATCGGGTTGATCACGAGTATCTCTGGTCGGTCCTTCTGAGGTATGGTCTGCCGGGGGGGTTTGTTGATTGGCTTAAGATCTTGTATGCAGGGGCAGAGAGTTTTCCGCTTGTGAACGGTTGGATTGGCCGCTCTTTTGAGGTTGGGTCTGGGGTTCGCCAGGGTTGCCCGCTGAGCCCGCTTTTATACGTGTTCGCGATTGACCCCTTCCTTAGGAGGGTAGATCGTGGACCGTTGGTGGGAGTCAGCATGGACTTGGCAGCCTCGGAAGCCACTCTGAGAGTGGTGGCGTATGCGGATGACGTCACCGTCTTTGTGTCCTCGAGAGGGGAGGCAGAGTGGGTGATGTCTGAAGTTGACCGCTACTCGGAGGCATCCGGGTCCATGATCAACCAGGATAAGTGTAAGAGTCTCTGGCTGGGAGGGGGAGATCCTACCTTTGATCTCTCGGACACTCTTCCAGGGCCTCAGGAGTTTGTAAAAATTCTCGGCATCGAATTTGGCCAGGGGGATTACCCCAAACAAAATTGGGACAGCAGGCTAAAGATCGCCGCTCAGAAGGTCGACCAGTGGAAGGGTTGGTCTTTGACCCTCAGGGAAAGGGTCAACTTGATCAAAACTTACCTGCTCCCTTTGTTAATCTATTTGGGCAGTGTCTGCATCTTGCCAGAACCTCTCTGGACTCGGGTCTACAGCTTGTTCTTCCAGATGTTATGGGGGAATAAGCTGAACCTAGTCAAGAGGGAGGTGACATACCGTACGAGGAGACTAGGGGGGTTGTGTATGGTCAACCCTGTGGTATTCCTGGTTAATACCTTTGTAAAGATCAACATGTCAAACCTCTGGCAAGAGAGGGCTCCTCCGTGGGTAGTCTCCTGCAGGGGGTGGTTTCGGCCTTTCTTCCAGGAATGGGAGACAGGAGGGCAAGTGAAGGACCTTCGCACGCCGCATGGGCATCTTCCGGCTTACGCTACCGTGGTTCTGAAAACAATTCGCCGGTGGGGTCTGGGGATGTGGGAGATCAGGACTCTGTCAAGGAGGCTCCTTGACAACAGGGTTCTGTTGACCCATTTCCAGAAGCCCCTGGCGCTCAGGGACTGCCCAAGTCGGGATCTGGAGGTTGGTTTGAGGGTTTTAAATTCTAGTAGGATCCCTTTAAAGTTTTGGGACTTGGCTTGGCGTTGCTTCCATGGGAAACTGTATGTGAGGGACAACTTGAAACACAGGAACCCTGAGGAAAGGGGTTGTCCCCGGGAGGAGTGTGGCGGCGTGCTGGAAAGCATGGAGCACTTCCTGCTTCATTGTCCCCTCAATACAGGGGTCTACAGCAGGGTGGGTGCCTCCATTGGTTGGCCTGGTCTGACCGGTCTCTCCTATGCGGAATGGGCCTATGGAACATTCAGACACCTGGGTGGTCGAGATCGGGGCACTTTATTCTTAGTCAGCTTAGCGGTCAGGTACGGCACGTGGAACGCACGGTGTTTTGTATCAACCAGACAAAAAACCCTCCCGGAGGAAGAGGTGGTGAGGAACATTCTCGGTGACCTGGGGAAGGTTCGTTCTTTGGAGTTCGAGAGACTGGGCACGAGTAGGGCCTCCATGCTTTGGAGGGGTTTCTCCTTCAGCGTGCCCTAGTCTAGTCGTCTCTATTCCTGGTGGGGGGCTAATGCTGTCACTGTAGCTTTTTGTTTTCTGTATAGTTGATGACGGATATAGGGCTTGCAGGTACCGAACCAGGGCCTTGTGGGTAGGATTTGTTAAGGATGTGTTATGTGTTATGTCAGGTAATGTATGCCATTGTACAGGCTGAGTCTTTACTTACTATATCTTGTAGAGTGTAGTATTTTTGTATAGATGTGAGGGGGTTAGGTGTTAGGTGGGGAGGGGGGAAAGGGGGGGAGGGGGGGTACAAATAATAAGAAAAAGCCGGGCCCGATCAAAGAGACATTGAAGGATGGACGATGGTGTCGGTCGGAGCTTAAAGGTACGGACTTTGGACTGGACATTGGTCTTGAATTGGGTATAATGTAGATATTATAGATATTATATATATATATGTATGTTCAGTATTGTTTTGTATATATTGTATATATTGGTTACTAATTGGTATTCATATTGCGGATTTGTGGTTAAGAAAAAGGGTGGAGGGAAAAAAAAAAAAAAAAAAAAAAAAATTTAAAAATTACAAAAAAAAAAAAAAAAAATTCAAAATTATAAAAAAAAAACAAAAAGGGGGGGTTATTTGCCAATTAGGCACATCTTCTGTTTTCTCATGTAGGAATTTCTCATTTTCCTTGGTTAATATAATTTGATGGGCACGTGGACCGGTTAGGGTCAGTTTTTGGTTTTATTGTGGTTTAACAATTTTATTTATTTTTTAGACTGTTACTGATTTTGTTCCTTTTGAGGCGTCTGGATTGATTTGTGACTATAAGTTTTGTGTATTTGTATTTATACTGATGTGAGTGACGTGTGGATGATGAGAGTGATGTGTGGATGATGTGAGTTATAATACTACAGAAGACTGAGTGCTGGTAGGAATGTGATCTGGACCAGAGAGGAGGCGGCCGAGATTCATAATGTGTTTATAACTTGTTCATTTTGTGTTGGTTTTTGACCCGTGTATTGTATGTGCGGATTTATGGCATGTGTATGTTTGTTAACATTTATTAAAAAAGATGAGAAGTGGTACTGTGCAGTGTCCATATATACAGAATAATACACATACTGAGTATTACACCCAGTATACAGGACAGGAGAAGTGGTACTGTGCAGTGTATATATATACAGAATAATACAGATACTGAGAATTACACCCAGTATACAGGACAGGAGGAGTGGTACTGTGCAGTGTCCATATATACAGAATAATACAGATACTGAGAATTACACCCAGTATACAGGACAGGAGAAGTGGTACTGTGCAGTGTATATATATACAGAATAATACAGATACTGAGAATTACACCCAGTATACAGGACAGGATAAGTGGTACTGTGCAGTTTCCATACATTCTCCCAGCTGTTTGGGTCATGTTATGTATTGTCTCACTGAACTTTAAAAATTGGGTCATGTAAAGAGTGAGAATAACTCAGGAGCCAATATTACCGGATGACCTGAGACTGAAAGGGGTTAATTCCCTTCCGGTGCTGATCTATAGTGGGGGTGGGGGTTCTGGTGTTTCTGGTAGTCCATGGGCCGGGCTTACTTACTCCTACCACAGAAAAGACAGAGGACCTGCTGGGATAGATGTGAATATCTGAGTAACCTCCTTTAATCCTATTGCTTTTGATCGTTCACTGTTACAAACATCATCTAAAAATACCTTTATTGTAAGTCACTCCCGTCCTACAGCCAGCGACGTGAGCACAATGTCAAGTGGCGGAGGCAGAGCTGTCATTATAATGTCATTGTCAGCTTAGATTGTCACCGGCAACCAGGAGAGAAAAAGGGAATGCGGCAAATGAGCATTAAACAGCGCTACTGTAGTGAGACGGTATATAGCACGGCATCCAGCGATGGACGGGGGCATACAGGAAAAGCGCCAATCCTATAAAATTTCCCAGAAATCCGCAACCCCTAGGGGGGGATCTAGGCAGCTCAAAAAGACATATGGTCTCCCCTTCCTCCCCTCGCAGATAGATCCGTGGAAGACCATGTGGTTGATATGGGGCCCTTGCAGAGAGGGGGTCCAAATCTGGGGGGGTCTCTGGAAATTCCGATTATTATAGGATCTCGCCTGCTGTACAGGATTGGGATTATAGGCTTATTTTATGGGATTTGCTCCAGAGAGATATGATTATGAGCTCGCGGGCCGGTAGGGTAACCGAGGGGAATTGGAAATATCAAATGTCATGGCCGCCGTTTTATGGAGGGATCGTATATAATAGGATTATTGTACTATCAATATTAAGGGATTGTAATGTGAGCGATTGCCTAGTCTAGTAATTGCTATGAAATTCCTACGATATCTTCACGTTCTGCCAGCTCAACCCCCGCCGCCATTGTAGACATTTTTAAAGCATCTTTCATGTCAGACAATCATCTTGTGACCCTGACAGGTTCTTTGTGTTAGAACATATAATGGGATTCATGCGAGCTCCATTGTGAAGTAAATAATGCGCCTATTTTTATTATCACGAAAGGCAATATTCACAAGTCTTGTCTAACTTTTCATCACTTAAGAATCAAAGTATTGTGGGTAAATGATATTACTCGTATAAATTAAGCTTGGCTTTTGCAGCTGCCTACTGACACTGACCACTCTAATGTCCAATTTCCTCTATATAGTTCAATAGAATGCCGTTCTGATGAAGGTGCTTGTACCAAAGAGACTTTCTGCGGTTACTATGGACCCTGGGGGTATGGAGGTCACAGCTCATGTAGACCTCATCCCCAAAACCAGGCTATACACAGGGAAAAGGGGGACAAATGCCCCAGAGCTTGCCGGAGCAGCTGGCAGTGGCTTTTCTCCCGTGAGTACATAGGATCGCCAGGTTGAAATCCAACATACCCGATCCGTCTTCCCATGACATCTACCTTCAGAGGACAGTAGTGTGGCCCCATACACATTAGATCGTCAGCCGAATAAGCGGGTCTGGCCAAGTTTCGTAGAATGTGTATGGGCACTTTTAATCAGGGTCTGTCCATTGCCTTTATCCATAATTGATCTAAACATGGGTGACAAATGGCATTGTATTTGGAGTTGCCCTTCCAAAAAGGATTGCCCACTTCCAGAAAACCCCTCATTAATATGTATATGGGGAAACTTGAATGGACCATTGACCATTTGGCGCTTGGTCATGTAAAACAAATTTTATAAAAAGGGTTTGAAACGCGTTGCGGGATTGATGTCAGGTTCCCCTTATGAGACCTCCATTAGCTAATTCAAGAGCCCCCAAAAAAATGTATTAGGTGCAATACCTTGTTATTCCTGCAGAGTAACTACAGCTCGGTTATCATTAGCCTAAATCTCTCAATCCGATCTGAGAAATTCAATCACTCACGAGGGACAAAAACAGAACCAGTTCTACCTATAAAAATTCCACGAGGGCATCTTATGGCTGGAATTTAATTTTGCCAATCCACGTGGGCCGAGATGCCGCATATATTCCTACTCAACCATCAGGATTGTCAACCAACTGGATTTAAGGAATGTTTTTTAATAGCCTATATTAAAAAGTTAACATACCCGCTTTTAAGGGAGGGGGTCACACCCTTCTGTGGAAGGTTAATGGGACCGTGACTGTCTTAATTAGTCCAGAAAATATATATTACTGTGACTGTACATGGCCAGGCATGTGTCAGCCGGAAGAGTTGTCTCCCGAACCTCATCCATGGGGCACAGACTGCACACCTCAAAAATGTTTTTGAAAATTTTTTATACTGACTTGTGAAATCGCCCCGGGGGGAGTCTCATCCCTGAAGAGACACTGACATAGAGGTGAGACACTTGGCCGCTTCTCTCTAGCAACAGATATGACATAATTTGGCGGATATGATTAAAATTCCTGAGGAACCTGTTTACATCGTGTCAGACGGAAACAAAATATCTGTACGCGAGTTGTCGTGTGGCCCTCAGGTAGGGTGATCCTTTAGGCATATGGAAAAACTTGAGTAGACCATTAACCATACGGCTCCTGTTCATATTAAACAAAAATAATGCCCAAAATTTTTGACATTTTTGTTTTACCCCTTCTACGTCAGGGTTTGAAACGCGTTGGATGAAGTTATCTTATAATTAGGTGGGGAGAACCAAATAGATCATCGGCCACATCTTAAAAAATAAATTGGGAAAAAAAACATTAATACGGGTCGGGCCTGAAACGCGTAGTGATATGAATAGTCCGGTAGGGTCAGGATTGGCCATATTTGTAGATTTCGGCATACTATATAGCTGGGTTTTTTTTTCTTCCCATTCTCTTTTAATTATACATAGAAATTCCAATAATCCAACATGATTGGGATGTGCCGGATTAGCAGATTTGTCAGGTCAATCAAGCATTTGTCAGACTAGTGGATTTTCTGAACCATTGGACATTTAACTCCTGTTCATACTTTATATAGACTTAAAACTGGAATGTAAAAAATTTAAAATATGCAAAAACTATATTTTAAAAAAAAAAATACTAAAATTCCTTTAATCCGTTATCCAATAATCCAGAAAATATGATAATCTGGGGAAAAAAAATTAACATAAATCTGCCGTATTATGAGGCATTTTACAAGAGGAGAAGCAGAGAGGATTCATTAGGAACTTCCTCTGGGCTTGGAGTTCTATATACTTTTACAGTCCGATAATCCAGAACATCTGATAATCTTGCCCCTATCAGGTCCCATTGATGCCAGATTAAAGGACTTCTACTGTTTTAGTGACTTTAACTGTATTTAGTCATTTTACTCTTTAATTATACCGTAATGTTTCCAATAATCCGGCATGATCCGGATTACTGGACTTCCAGACTATCAAACATTCTGACGATTTTATTAATTTGCAGGATATTCTGAGTCTCCTATATGCCTCTTCAATTGAAGGACTGAAAAAAAGAATCATTATTATGATTATATTATTATGAAGGGGATGATTGTAAAAGGGGCGGGGCTTTGACAACCTGTCATGCCTTTGGTTGTCAACCACGTGACTATAGTAATAGTAACTGATTGGGTAGTAGCAGGCTACACAGGTGAACTAGAGCTAAAATAACCTACTATAGAGAATTTTATATTTTAATTTCAGGAAATAAACTAATAAAATTCATAAAACAAAAAAACACAAAAAAAATAAAATCTGGAAGATGAAAGCGCCGGCTGATTTTATCATTAGACAAGAAATATTAGATGCCGCTCTCCCGCTGTGATGGAACTAATGTCTCAGCGGGCTCCGTCTACCTATACAACGATATCATATCAAGCGCGCAGAAGAAATGGAAATCCGGGTCCACGGCCCATTTGTTCAAAAATATATGAAGTCCTTTATTACCGCGCTCCCACCAGCCGCCATATCACCCGGCGTCTTCTGTATTAATAATGTTACTAATAAAGTATCTGATATATCCCGTAACACATTTTGCCCAATTTATTACCAATAATGAAATTTAAAAAAAATTACAAAAATTCTATAAAAATTTAAAAAGTTCTAAAAAAATTGGGGTCATGGAAAAGAAACGTAGATCGACTTTCCTTCACCTGGGGGAATTTTGCTGTCCTAGCCCTGTATCTAAATGCCCTGGCCAAAGCAAAGTGGCTAGTTGGCATAATCCAGGCACACAGCACCCGGTAACCAGCCTCTAGCTACGCCCCTGGGGGCCCTTTCTGCCACACTAGTGCTAGCGGCAGTCTACCTCAGTCCCATAGGGTTGTTGCTATGTGTTCAATCTGACTTGCTATGCATTGACCCATCTCTCATATTTATACAAACTGGGTAGATTTACCATTTAGGTGCCCAAAAATTTGGTGCCCAACAAAAATTTAGGTGCCCGGTGGTAGCTGTAATGGTGGCCATATTTGTTGTCACCCAGGTTTCCCATGCACAGATACACCTAAAATGTGGGTAAAGTTACTATGGAATATGGAAATCATAGAATGGGGCCCCTCTCAGGACCCGCCTCTAATTATCCTGAGCAAGTCCCGCCCTGGCGGACCCGGCCTATTCATACAAGTGACCGTGGCAGGGGAAATGTTCTGGCCAGAGGTTCCCCAATCATACCAGCTGATCTCCAGGGCTTTCTGAAGGACCACTTAAGGACTTACAGGAGAAAATGTTTTCAGGTTTGTCAAGTCTGGTCTCTTTTTTTAAAGACTTTTTGGATTTTACTCGGCCCCGCCAAGAATTTCTCCATTAATGTTTACAACTGGGCTGGAATTACATACGAGTGGCCGGACTGGTTCTTCCTAGAATGTAAATAAAAAAGAATGAAAAACATGTCAGTCAAATGACAGTGAACTTGTCTCGTTAGTGATAATAGGTCGACCTCACAGTCAAAGGGGCCCCATAAAATCTCCACCTTCCGTGTGTCAGTAAATCTGTTGGTAGCAGTCGCCATACCGCGATCCTGACCACAAAAGTCCCTACAGTTGTTTTAGTCACAAGGATTTATGGGGGTAAAGTTGTGCCTAGGTCCACCTTTGACCATACAACGCATGGTGCTCCATCAATCAGCTGTAACTCAGCAACAGTATAAGCAAATGTCTTCCAACCCTATCTATACGCTACAGGCCAAAAGTATGTGCACCCTTGGACATCACCACCATAGGTGCTCATTAAACATCTAATTCCAAGACTATGGTCAGCATTGGTTCTTTTTTGTCACTACAGGAACCTCCACTGTTTTGAGAAGACCTTCCTCTAGATTGTAGAACATGTCCATTCATCTACGAGGCCTTTGGTAAGGTCAGGAACTGATGGTGTTGGTTGAGGTCATGGATCTATGCAGTCAGGTTCTTCCAAAACAAACCATATCTTGATGGACGTCATCTTGTTCCTGGGGAGGATGGTCATACTGAGACCAGAAAGGACCTTCCTCAAACTATTACCAGAAGACGTTCTCATACAGTTCTCTTGAAGGTCATTGTATACAGGAGCATTACGTTTTCTCTTCACTGGAACCAAGAGGACCAAGCCATAAAAAACAACTCCGACCGTTGTTCCTCCTCTACCAGACTTTACAATTAGCCCTACACATTTGGTCAGGACTTGTTCTCCTGGTATCCTCCAAACCCACATTCATTTATGAGATGCCACTGGTCAACCATGATTGATTCCTCCAGAGAATGTACGTCCGGTGGTCCAGAGTCCGGTGGCAATGGCTTTAACAAACTCCAGCCAATGTTTGATGATCTGTTTGGCTATAGGAACCCAATCCATGAAGCTCCTGAAGAACAGTTCTTCTATGTTTCAGGCTTTGGTGGGCCTGTTCTTGGTTTGTGTAGCTTATCACTTCATGGCTGAGATGTTTTTGGTCCTAGATATGTCGACTCCATTGCAGGTGACTGAGGTATCTCTATCAGGGAAGACATCTGACCACTGGACCTGTTGTACAGCAAAACCTATGACCATACCATGATGATAGTTACTGAACTCTACGACCCAATCTACTTCTAAGGTCTGTCCATGGAAATTGCTGTAGATCAGATTGTTTTCACCTGCTAGCATGACACGACCAAACCCACCATTGAGTAGGGGGGGGGGGCACATACTTTTGTCCTGGTAATGTAAACAAAATGACTAGATACAATCCTCGTATTCAGGCCATAGAAATACAGTGAGATCATCTCTTCTAAACCGTATGATTATGCTTTACTTCTCCTATTATTATATGGACTATCCCTTAAAACCCAATGCGGGGAGATTACCGAACCGCGCCCCCGCCAAAGGACAATTATTGGGACGGAGAACAGTTTCAATGGTAGGTGGTAAACCTTTGTAAAAGCTGAGTGAGTCACCCGTTTCACAGACGAGTAAGGCCGCATGCACACGGCCGTAGCCATAATCCCGGTCCGTGATTACGGCTACGGCCGGTAGTGGATGGTTGTCCGCATTTGTGGGACTTGCTCCCATTATAAAGTCCGTAAAGTAAAAAAATAGGACACGTCCTATTTTTACGGAAACTTTCCACTGCCCGGACATCTTCCCGTAAATATACGGGAAGGTGTCCGTCGGCCGTAGAAATGAAACGGGCCGTAGTTACGGATGAAATCTATGGTCGTGTTGATGGGGCCTTACCCTACAGCTTATCGAGGGGGAAGCAGCCAAGGGATACAGACAGCTGGTCAGAAAAAAAAGAATCCTCATGTTCATATAGACTGGTCTAGTGGTTAAGAGCGCTGCCCAGAACTGTACCCCCGCTTACCTTCATTCACAAGGAAAGAGTCACATTCACTTCATGCAGAAGTATCCCAATATATTATCATTGTTTTATAGTTGTCATCGGTAGTTCTCTTACCCACTGAGCCAACGTCACATCACGCCGCCTATGGGCTCACAAGATAAATTATTATTTCCAATTAGCCTCCAAGTAATGTCAAGTTTTACTAAATCTGTCTTCTGCCTCTCTGCCTGGATCAGTGATCATGAATTCCTGATTTATTCACCAATCTCATGACTTAACCAGTGAGTCACCAGAACTTACTGGAGCAATGAATATATACGATGGGCTTCCAGTCTCTGATTGGTCGCTATGGTCGTGAGGGACACTTATTCACTGAGCCAGCATTATTTTACAAAGAAATCCCATAGGAAGTTAAAGTAGGTGCATAAGATTTCTCCTACTGTCTCGGCTAAGGTCTGAACTAGTTGCGCTCCATTCCGAATGCTCTTTTTGGGGCAGCACTTTAGTAAAGGACCACCTATAGGGGGCGCTGTCAGGCAGTTGTGAATCATTCATGTCACGTCGCCCAGTACATTTCTCTGGAAAGTTTCCCAACTTATAAATTACCAAAAACCCATATGTCCTCCTGCAGTAAATGTTCTGAAAACCCCATAAAAAAATCACAAGGAAGGATGCGCCGTCCTGATCCCTCCGTCAGTGTCATCCCGTTACCTTATCTGACAGCTCTGTGAAATGCGTTGGCACATTAGAAATACAATGACAGCCTGTAACCAGAGCCAGGAGCGGGAGTGAAGCGAGTTGGGCACAGGCTGTGAAGTTCTTCCCGACTCCGAAAACTAATAAAGGGTAAAAAGTGAAAAAAAAACAAGGATTTATGAGCAGTAAGGGTTAACGCGGCGCGGCCTGTAATCACCGGCACCGTACGAGGTGACATCATACATTTCGCGCTTGATTTATATTGTTCCACAATTAATTAATACCTTCTAAATATCTTCATCGTAAACCCATTCACCCTTCACCAGCAATGTTGTGACCGGCTGGCTCCATAAAAATGCATTGTGATAAATTATTTGCATTTATACTCAGGGGCGGGGCTAGGGTTGTCAGAGACACTTAAAGGGATAGTCAACCTTTTTCCCTATGCCCTTTTAGTTGTTTTTTTAGCCAGATTTGGGAACAGTTCTCGCTCTGGTGGGCCCAGTGCACCAATAAAAAATAAAGGACTTTAGGGTTTTCCTTACCCTGGTGACAACAGCTGATTGGTTGGACCAGCAGCAGGACCCATGGGGTCTAGTTCACAATCAACTCATTGGCTCAAAGTAGACAACCCCTTTCATCTGGTCGGTTTACATAATACATATACATTTCATATTAATACTGGCCCTCAATTGTCAGTGAGATATCTGCCTGTCGCCGAAACCCGCACTATGACCGAATTGAACCCCCTTCAAGGACATACAGTAAAAATTATTTTACCCGGACCCTCAAAGATTTGGAAAACTTGATCCCTTCCCCAAAATAGTCCCAAACTTAATTTTAATCTGGAGTCATTTCTGTTTGGATAGCTCCCATGGATCTGCGGTAAGCTGGGGGTTCAGTTGCTTCGGTTGCTCCTCCCCCTGATGTCCCCGCCCCTGCTTAACTTCTCCACAATTGTGATTAGCTTCTAGCTACTATGCTGACCTCCGCATCTACAGCAACAGGAAAACTGGAGTCTCAGCATCTGCCCATCATATTTGTGGGGTCTATACCCTGAAATGAGGAGGGGCCCATTCCGACATATGCTGTAGGGCCCCTATCATTTACATTATACAGCCCTGAATAGGCCTCCACTTATTTTCCCCAGCTTCATCTCAGCCTGTGATTAATGTATGTGTCCCCGGAGTAGTACTGCTGTACTGCGGGTGACTTACTGCTGTACTGCGGGTGACATACTGCTGACAACCTACACAGTGACATCACCCCTCATATCTTACAGACAGGTGACATCATCACAGGGCGATATTTCATCAGGAGGGTGAAGTTTTGGGACCGCAGTAATTTTCCAGCCAACACATCGGGGCACAGGCTCCCAGCATTGCCGGCACTTACGATGAAATATTAGCGCGCTTGATTGATAACCGCCGACGTGCTTAAATTAGCGCAAAATGAATCGACTTTATGCCAAAACACATATTTGTGGAAGTTTGATACACGGCCTGCAGACGCCGCATCTCAGCCGAGCCTATAAATATTCCTGCTGCTCGCTGGCCGGCAAATGAAACCTCAAGTATCAGAGTTTCAGAATATCCAAAAGCTCCTAGGACGTGAAATACGGTCAGATGCGGTGGAGGTCCAATGGGTGTAATACCACCTCCCTCCATAGGGAGGCAACATCACAAAAATGAAGACGTGGTCAAGGGGCGGAGAAAAGAGTTTGCTACAATTGTATCCAATCCAGACAATCCTCTAAACACATCAGCAGCACAAATCTCTCTCCTGTCCTGATAGTTTGTTACAATGTGTCAGTGCAGGTAAAATTTTATGAGAGAATTGTCTAGACTGGATGCAATTGTGGTAAACCCTCAGCTGTGAGAAGCATTAGGTCTTTACCAGTGTGTGTCCATTCACTGACAGCAAGCACAGAGGAATTGAACAGCCCATATTAACCCATTCATTGTGTATATATGTAAGCCGGCCATCGTTCACATTTACATACTGCAGAGAATCTAGAATAAGGCCCCGTCATAAAACGATGTGCCCAAGACAGGTCATTGGCTCCTGAAATACTCTGTGCTCCTGGGAGCCCGTGACATCACAAAAATCTCCATTACCGACCTCACATCATCAGTGAATGGAGACGTAATGCGATATCCAGGCAGGAGATGAGCGTGACAATAGCCGCTTATCTCAGTGTAATTCTAGAAACTGCATCCGCCAGACCCCCGTTCCCCTATAATCCAGGTTAGTCCCGTAATTGTGTCATCGCTCCCAAAGACTCACATGTGACATTATTACCACTCATCTGTGAGAGGAGCCAAAAATCTATTCTGTTATTGGTTATAGTTGTCACTGGGAAAGCCGGGTGATCGTAACACAACTTTCCCAGACTCCTGAATGTCAAATCTGCTGAGTATACAGTAATGTGTTGTCTTCTCCTATAACAATGCGTAACTGGGCAGATTTCACATTCAGGGCTCTAGACAAGCTGTAATGGTGGCGGCATGTGTCACCCAGCTTTCCCAGAAACAGATATAACTAAAAGTCCGGTAGACACCTGTACTAAACCCCGACATGGAAGTAGCTGCTGACACTCCACACATGAGAAGCTTAGATACAACAACTCAGCAGACAGTATCACACATGAGAAGCTTAGATACAGTCAATCAGCAGTGTATCACACATGATAGGATTAGATACACAAGCTTAGCAGACAGTATCACACATGAGAAGCTTAGATACAGCCAATCAGCAGACAGTATCACACATGATAGGATTAGATATAATAGTTCATCAGACAGTATCACACATGATAGGATTAGATACACAGCTCAGCAGACAGTATCATACATGATAGGATTAGATACATGGCTCAGCAGACAGTATCACACATGATAGGATTAGATACATGGCTCAGCAGACAGTATCACACATGATAGGATTTACACAGCTCAGCAGACAGTATCACACATGATAGGATTAGATACACAGCTCAGCAGACAGTATCACACATGATAGAATTAGATACAGCAACTCAGCAGACAGTATCACACATGATAGGATTAGATACACAGCAGACAGTATCACACATGATAGGATTAGATACACAGCAGATAGTATCACACATGATAGGATTAGATACACAGCTCAGCAGACAATATCACACATGATAGGATTAGATACACAGCTCAGCAGACAGTAGCACACATGATAGGATTAGATACAGTATCTCAGCAGACAGTATCACACATGATAGGATTAGATACACAGTTTAGCAGACAGTATCACACATGATAGGATTAGATACATGGCTCAGCAGACAGTATCACACATGATAGGATTAGATACACAGCTCAGCAGATAGTATCACACATGATGGATTAGATACACCGGCTCAGCAGACAGTATCACACATGGTAGGCTTAGATACACAGCTCAGCAGACAGTATCACACATGATAGGATTAGATACACAGCTCAGCAGACAGTATCACGCATGATAGGATTAGATACACGGCTCAGCAGACAGTATCACACATGATAGGATTAGATACACAGCTCAGCAGACAGTATCACACATGATAGGATTAGATACACCGCTCAGCAGACAGTATCACACATGATAGGATTAGATACACAGCTCAGCAGACAGTATCACACATGATAGGATTAGATATACAGCTCAGCAGATAGTATCACACATGATAGGATTAGATACACAGCTCAGCAGACAGTATCACACATGATAGGATTAGATACACGGCTCAGCAGACAGTATCACACATGATAGGATTAGATACACAGCTCAGCAGACAGTATCACACATGATAGGATTAGATACACAGCTCAGCAGACAGTATCACACATGATAGAATTAGATACACAGCTCAGCACTGTATCACACATGATAGGATTAGATACACAGCTCAGCAGACAGTATCACACATGATAGGATTAGATACACAGCTCAGCAGACAGTATCACACATGATAGGATTAGATATAATAGTTCATCAGACAGTATCACACATGACAGGATTATATACGCAGCTCAGCAGACAGTATCACACATGATAGGATTAGATACACAGCTCAGCAGACAGTATCACACATGATAGGATTGGATACACAGCACAGCAGACAGTATCACACATTATAGGATTAGATACACAGCTCAGCAGACAGTATCACACATGATAGGATTAGATACACCGCTCAGCAGATAGTATCACACATAATAGGATTAGATACACCGCTCAGCAGATAGTATCACACATGATAGGATTAGATACACGGCTCAGCAGACAGTGTCACACATGATAGGATTAGATACACAGCTCAGCAGACAGTATCACACATGATAGGATTAGATACACCGCTCAGCAGACAGTACAACACATGATAGGATTAGATACACAGCTCAGCAGACAGTATCACACATGATAGGATTAGATACAGCATCTCAGCAGACAGTATCACACATGATAGGATTAGATACACAGCTCAGCAAACAGTATCACACATGATAGGGTTAGATACACAGCTCAGCAGACAGTATCACACATGATAGGATTAGATACACAGCTCAGCAAACAGTATCACACATGATAGGGTTAGATACACAGCTCAGCAGACAGTATCACACATGATAGGATTAGATACACAGCTCAGCAGACAGTATCACACATGATAGGATTAGATACACAGCTCAGCAGACAGTATCACACATGATAGGATTAGATACACAGCTCAGCAGACAGTATCTCACATGATAGGCTTAGATACACGGTGTATACACACATTTTATGGATCTCCTGGACTGACCATCTATAAGAGACGGGGAAGGTCAGAAGCTCCAGTGAGATATAAATACTCCACAGTTTCAGGTTCTAGGAAAGCTTTATATGCGACTGTCACCCAGCTTTCCCAAACGACTGAATGGCAGAGCGAGCTAGTTATGTAGCGGTATGGGGGCAGCGGGATGTATCACTGCATAACAAGGCAGATTTGAGCTTTAATGGAGGCGATATTGCTTTTCAGGGTTCTGGGAAAGCTGGGTGACAGTCTTTTGGGAGGTGTATTGGTGGCTCTTACAGAACACATGTAACAGTCCCAGTCCTAAGACACCGGCTCCAGAACATCACAGAGAGGCCTGAGCGGGGTAGAAGAACAGGAACCAGGCAGATGGTGGCGAGGGACACGCAGAAGACTCTCCATCCCAAACAGATTCCTGGACAGCTGCTAGTGACAGACGTCAGCTGCCTTCTGCAGTTGTCAGGAGATGAACAGCACTGCTTTGTGTGTGACGAGATCTGGCACTGACATGGTTAACCATGACGAGGATGGATCAGTGTCCTGTGGGTCTGGGGTACCAGTGCCCAACTTGTACCCGCACCTCGGGCATCATTGCCAAAACCCAGAGGAGTGCAATGATGGGCGGGTAAGAATTCAAAGCTCCTGGGCCTCAAAGAAAAATCTGTAACAGCCCGCCCCCCCCCCCCCCAACTATCATGTGCCATTACTAATGGTGGCATCTACTCGGGGACCTCCGACACCAGGACCCGGGTGCGACTGCTACCTTTGCACCCCTATAACTATACCCCTGACCCTAAGCAGTTTGACCTGGTTCAGGTTTTCTCCTCCATTGACTACTTCTGATGTTCAACTGGTCAACAAGACGAGCATCGCGCCTTATGATGTCATCAAGCTGAGTACGGTGATGTCATAAGATCCAATCCTGAGCCTATGGACGTCTCAGTCCTCCCGTATAGCTGCACCCCTATAACTACACCCCTGACCCTAAGCAGTTGGACCTGGTTAAGGTTTTCTCCTCCATTGACTACTTCTGATGTTCAACTGGTTAATAAGACAAGCATCGCGCCTAATGATGTCATCATACTGAGCACGGTGATGTCATAAGATCCAGTCCTGAGCCTATGGGTATCTCAGTCCTCCCATATAGCACATATAACTACACCCCTGACCCTAAACAGTTGGACCTGGTTGAGGTTTTCTCCTCCATTGACTACTTCTGATGTTCAACTGGTCAACAAGACGATCATCGCGCCTAATGATGTCATCAATGATGTCATCAAGCTGAGCACGGTGATGTCATACGATCCAGTCCTGAGCCTATGGGTGTCTCAGTTCTCCTGTATGGTCACCACCATCACGATTGGTTCTCGGTCTAACGAGTAGCTGTGGCATTAAATCCTTGCCCAAGGTCCAAGAACGTTTCAAAGATCCTAAAGTCAACCATAGATGATCGGACATGCAGCTTGCGGCTAAAACTTGGATTCCTACAGGATGTTGTCAGATCGGGAAGATCCCCCCAGACCTGAGACCAAGGACATTAGAGTGTTGAGGAACCCATAAAACTTAGCGGGATCTTCTAAAAAATGTCTAATAATTGTGAGGACCAAGAGTGGTCATCACAGTAGATGAGTTGTGGTAGACCACACCAGACCTATTATCTCCTGCTACCAATAACGTGGTCCTTCTGAGCTGAGGTGGTTCTTCTCGGGGTCGTCTCTTTTCCTTTTACCCAGAATTCCTGGACATAAAACGTAGATGACACCGCTGTGAAGTTCTGAGCGTTTGATGGGATTAGGTGCCCTCAGAAGTTGAAAGGTCCAGCAGAGGACGAGGCTCTTTGTCAGGAAGCCTTTGTTACGTCACGCGTCCACAAAGAGGACATCAGACACTCAGGAATTATTAATACGTTACCTCGGAGACATTTAAGTCTCTTCTTCTGTGAACACCGACTAGAAATGTAAGGCCCAGAAGAGCACGATGAGGTCCACGTGTCCTCCTCAAAAAGGGGAGATTGAACCAAACTGGTACGAAGAAAAAGTGGAGCAGTTACCCATAGCAACCAATCAGATTCCACCTCTTATTTTTCTGAGGCCTTTTGTAAAATGAAAGCAGCGATCTCATTGGTTGCTATGGGTAACTGCTCCACTTTCAGTTTTGATCATCTCCGAGCATGGTGCCCTGGTGGCCATAGACATAAGATGGCTTTCGACTGACTAATCCTTCATCCAACAGATCTCTTCTCCGTTAGCGTACCCATTCGGCTCGTTAACCCTAAAGATGGTCATACCCTAGTGAGTTGATCGCCGGATTTAGAGAATTGTCATCATCGATTGTCCATTTTCCATTTTTCTTGATCATGTTTGACAACGACCAATCCCCGATCGGGCACTCGATCGGGCGAGTCAGATTTTTTTCGTCCTTCGTCATGAATTATGGTTTAGGCTATACAGAAATCGTATTATCGTATGACCAATGACCAACTAATTACGTCATGAAATGGGCATTACATTTGGATTGAGGGGTTTTCCGGGTCTGTGATATTGTTGGCCCCGCCCTTAGGATAGGCGATCAATATGTGATCGGTGGGTTTCGTCTACTGGAACTCCTGTCGATCTGCAAGTGCCGCCTCCCCTTCAATGTTTACCCAGACACAGCGCCATCTATTTGGTTGTGGTGGTGCCTGGTACTGCTTTCAGTCAGCTGATCGGTGGGGGTACCGGAAGTTAAACCCACTCCGACCAGATAAAAGTGGCCGATCCTTAGGACAGACCATCAATATCACAGTCCCGAAAAACAACTTGAATGTTGGAATTAATGGGTACCGGTTGGAGTTGTCCTCTCGGGTGAACATCCATGGTGGCAGAACCAGCTCGTCCGGTCGGGTGGAAAGTACGGGACTTCTGTGGACGCAACTTCATGTTGGCCCCAATTTTTTTAATTTTTTTTAATGATGGGCCTCAAATATTTGTATTTTTTTGATAAATTTGCCATGTTGTGGTCATCAGGTGGAGGTCTTCACGTGTTGAGGACATTTTTGGTCTTGTAGACGGGTTGGCGGTCTCCATCGTGCGTTCTTGACTGCTGGATCGGCATTCAGGTCGATGATTTCTTTGATGTCTTCTTGAAGATGAGCGTGCTCCTGGAGAAATGGTCGGAAGTGAATAGTCCTTCAGCTGGCGCTGCTCCGGTGCAGCGAGATAATTAGCGGTACCGGGCGTCCGCTCGTGGATGACTTCTCCCCTCAGGTCGAAAATCATTAGTCAACCATTAGAGCTCCGAAAAAAATGACAGAAGTCGCGTCCGACATGAGGGGACGAATCTGGAGGACGACGGGTCAGAACATCAAACTGACGGCCCATATTTAATAATATCCGACAGCAATTAGGTTCAATATATCAGATCTGCCGCATGAGCCGGGACCGGACCCCCAACCGTGTCCTGAGAGGAGGAACTGCCTGCTGAGCCGTGTATCTAAGCCAATCATGTGTGATACTGACTGCTGAGCCGTGTATCTAATCCTAGCATGTGTGATACTGCCTGCTGAGCCGTGTATCTAATCCTATCATGTGTGATACTGCCTGCTGAGCTGTGTATCTAATCCTATCATGTGTGATACTGCCTGCTGAGCTGTGTATCTAATCCCATCATGTGTGATACTGTCTGCTGAGCTGGTGTATCTAATCCTATCATGTGTGATACTGACTGCTGATCCAATGTATCTAATCCTATCATGTGTGATACTATCTGCTGAGCTGTGTATCTAATCATATCATGTGCGATACTGTCTGCTGAGATGCTGTATCTAAGCCTATGATGTGTGATACTGTCTACTGAGCCAGTGTATCTAATCATATCATGTGTGATACTGTCTGCTGAGCCGTGTATCTAATCCTATCATGTGTGATACTGTCTGCTGAGCTGTGTATCTAATCCTGTCATGTGTGATACTGTCTGCTGAGCTGTGTATCTAATCCTATCATGTGTGATACTGACTGCTGATCCAATGTATCTAATCCTATCATGTGTGATACAGTCTGCTGAGCGGTGTATCTAATCCTGTCATGTGTGATACTGTCTGCTGAGCTGTGTATCTAATCCTATCATGTGTGATACTGACTGCTGATCCAATGTATCTAATCCTATCATGTGTGATACAGTCTGCTGAGCTGTGTATCTAATCATATCATGTGCGATACTGTCTGCTGAGATGCTGTATCTAAGCCTATGATGTGTGATACCCTGGATTTCATTATGCCATCACTTCCAGGGTAGCGGCAGCTCATCATGAATGGTGCGGGCGTGAGACGGATCAGACCACACACACGCGTTGCACACTTTTCCACCTGTGGCACGGCTGCGCGGCTGTACTCTGCGGTAATTGTGCTAGTGGAGGGTTTCGGCGCCCCCTCCCCCTGACATGGAGGCAGATGACACTGTGACATGATCTAAGCTTGGCTTTCCAACACCAATTAGCAGCTACAAAGCGCCCGGAGCCCCCAGTGCGTCTCCGCTTCTCCCGGGTTGGGATCCTCGCCTCCTGCCAGCTCAGAAGTGGGCATACATAACTAGTGGCTGGTTAACCCATCATCTCCCCAAAGTACTGGTCACCCGACACCAACCACTGTCACAATGCCAGGCGGAGGGTTACTGGACGGGCATTTTAGGTGAAAGGGTCACACTAGGGTTAAAAGTTGAGCCGCCATTGTCCTGCCATACTCCTGCATGGCATCCGGGTACAATCTGTGCCAGTTTATGGGACAGAGACTATTTTCATAACGGGGCCATTTTTTTGTTACTGGCCCTTTAAATTTGATAAACCAATTTTTTTTTTTTTTTGCAATTTTATGCAAAACGATGGACTGAATATTTTAAAGGGACAGTAGCCTGAAAAATAATATGACGAAAAATTAAGTTCTGATCAAGGAGACAAGGACATTTATTGAACGTCTCGGGTGGCCAGGAGCAGTCGAGTATTTGGGTAGTGCCCAAGAGCCTGGCATATCTAAAGGGGCGCCAATGGGACCTGATCAGAATTTAATTCGCCACTGTCCCTTTGCATTGGTGTCTTTTTGGGCAGCGGGCTTTACGTTGAATTTTTGGACCAATCCCTGTCCATATACAAAACAGTTCCGATAATCCGGCATGCCGGGGTCATCGGAGGGCAGGAATGGCATCATTTGTTTATCATTTATCGGCATCCTGTAGATTATAATGAGTCAGGGGTGACACGACGCAGCTCTGCTCAACCTGTTCTGCCTCATACTAAGGAATCTGAGGGCACGTGCAGCCTCACGCCTCAATACGGTGACGGAGCCGGCTTGTAATCATTTTATAATCGCTTCCACATCATAAATATCCTGTATACTGTAATGTCAGGACCGGTCTATATACAGAGGAGGCCGCAGCCCGAACCCGTATTCATGAGAGTGCAATAATTCAATAACGTGAGGCGCGAGGCACCAGGAACCTCGTGGTGTGGTACAGGTCCGGTCACGACACAGCGACATCAATCGGGAATCGGGAGGTATGAGGCATTATGGACCTCACGCCTCAGTAGTTTTAGAGTCTAACATGGCATATCCTTGAGACATAATATACCTCACGCCTCAGATTGGGGCATTGACAAGACCCAGTGACATCTGTGAGGACTTAGTGGGATCTGTGAGGACCTGGTGGGATCTGTGAGGCGTGATGAACCTCACGCCTCAGTCATTTTACAGTTGGGACATGGTGGTATCTTTGAGACACAATCTACCTCACGCCTCGGGAATGGTAAGAGGGTATTAACAAGATCTGGTGACATCTATGAGGACCTGGTGGGACGTGTGAGGAGCGAGGCACAATGAACCTCATGCCTAACCCTGTGATACATTATACATCTTGCCTTGGGTGTGTTGCACATGCATCGTCAGCACGTGGTAACCTTAACGATAACTCGGTTGTTTTTGAGGTGTGAGGCATGATAAACCTCACGCCTTAGTTGTTTTGCAGGTGAAACATGGTGGTATCCTTGAAAAACAATGTATCTAATTCCTCAGGTGTGGTACCAGTGCACGGATGAGGACCTGTGGGTATCTGTGAGGTGAGAGGCACAAAGAACCTCATTCCTATCCTTGAGACACAGTATACCTCATGCCTCAGGTTTGTTACATTGAGAACCTCATTCCTATCCTTGAGACACAGTATACCTCATGCCTCAGGTTTGTTACATTGAGAACCTCATTTGTATCCTCGAGACACAGCATACCTCATGCCTCAGGTGTGTTACATTGAGAACCTTATTCCTATCCTTGAGGCGCAGTATACCTCATGCCTCAGGTGTGTTACATTGAGAACCTCATTCCTATCCTTGAGACGCAGTATACCTCATGTCTCAGGTGTGTTACATTGAGAACCTCATTCCTATCCTTGAGACACAGTATACCTCATGCCTCAGGTGTGTTACATTGAGAACCTCATTCCTATCCTTGAGACGCAGTATACCTCATGCCTCAGGTGTGTTACATTGAGTACCTCATTCCTATCCTTGAGACGCAGTATACCTCATGCCTCAGGTGTATTACATTGAGAACCTCATTCCTATCCTTGAGACGCAGTATACCTCATGCCTCAGGTGTGTTACATTGAGAACCTCATTCCTATCCTTGAGACGCAGTATACCTCATGCCTCAGGTGTGTTACATTGAGAACCTCATTCCTATCCTTGAGACGCAGTATACCTCATGCCTCAGGTGTGTTACATTGAGTACCTCATTCCTATCCTTGAGACGCAGTATACCTCATGCCTCAGGTGTATTACATTGAGAACCTCATTCCTATCCTTGAGACGCAGTATACCTCATGCCTCAGGTGTGTTACATTGAGAACCTCATTCCTATCCTTGAGACGCAGTATACCTCATGTCTCAGGTGTGTTACATTGAGAACCTCATTCCTATCCTTGAGACGCAGTATACCTCATGCCTCAGGTGTGTTACATTGAGAACCTCATTCCTATCCTTGAGACGCAGTATACCTCATGCCTCAGGTGTGTTACATTGAGAACCTCATTCCTATCCTTGAGACGCAGTATACCTCATGCCTCAGGTGTGTTACATTGAGAACCTCATTCCTATCCTTGAGACGCAGTATACCTCATGCCTCAGGTGTGTTACATTGAGAACCTCATTCCTATCCTTGAGACGCAGTATACCTCATGCCTCAGGTGTGTTACATTGAGAACCTCATTCCTATCCTTGAGACGCAGTATACCTCATGCCTCAGGTGTGTTACATTGAGAACCTCATTCCTATCCTTGAGACGCAGTATACCTCATGCTTCAGGTGTGTTACATTGAGAACCTCATTCCTATCCTTGAGACACAGTATACCTCATGCCTCAGGTGTGTTACATTGAAAACCTCATTCCTATCCTTGAGACACAGTATACCTCATGCCTCAGGTGTGTTACATTGAGAACCTCATTCCTATCCTTGAGACACAGTATACCTCATGCCTCAGGTGTGTTACATTGAGAACCTCATTCCTGTCCTTGAGAGACAGTATACCTCATGCCTCAGGTGTGTTACATTGAGAACCTCATTCCTATCCTTGAGACACAGTTACCTCATGCCTCAGGTGTGTTACATTGAGAACCACATTTCTATCCTTGAGACGCAGTATACCTCATGCCTGAGGTGTGTTACATTGAGAACCTCATTCCTGTCCTTGAGAGACAGTATACCTCATGTCTCAGGTTTGTTACATTGAGAACCTCATTCCTATCCTTGAGACACAGTATACCTCATGCCTCAGGTGTGTTACATTGAGAACCTCATTCCTATCCTTGAGACACAGTATACCTCATGCCTCAGGTGTATTACATTGAGAACCTCATTCCTATCCTTGAGACGCAGTATACCTCATGCTTCAGGTGTGTTACATTGAGAACCTCATTCCTATCCTTGAGACACAGTATACCTCATGTCTCAGGTGTGTTACATTGAGAACCTCATTCCTATCCTTGAGACACAGTATACCTCATGTCTCAGGTGTGTTACATTGAGAACCTCATTCCTATCCTTGAGACACAGTATACCTCATGCCTCAGGTGTGTTACATTGAGAACCTCATTCCTATCCTTGAGACACAGTATACCTCATGCCTCAGGTGTGTTACATTGAGAACCTAATTCCTATCCTTGAGACGCAGTATACCTCATGCCTCAGGTGTGTTACATTGAGAACCTCATTTCTATCCTTGAGACGCAGTATACCTCATGCCTGAGGTGTGTTACATTGAGAACCTCATTCCTATCCTTGAGACACAGTATACCTCATGCCTTGGGTGTGTTACATTGAGAACCTCATTCCTATCCTTGAGACACAGTATACCTCATGCCTCAGGTGTGTTACATTGAGAACCTCATTCCTATCCTTGAGACACAGTATACCTCATGCCTCAGGTGTGTTACATTGAGAACCTAATTCCTATCCTTGAGACGCAGTATACCTCATGCCTCAGGTGTGTTACATTGAGAACCTCATTTCTATCCTTGAGACGCAGTATACCTCATGCCTGAGGTGTGTTACATTGAGAACCTCATTCCTGTCCTTGAGAGACAGTATACCTCATGCCTCAGGTGTGTTACATTGAGAACCTCATTCCTATCCTTGAGACACAGTATACCTCATGCCTCAGGTGTGTTACATCGACAGTGTGCCTCAGATTAGTGCATTCGTAACAGGAAGACCCTAGCGTGCCAATCTGCACCCTATGAACAAGTAAGGGCAGTGCCCGCGGGTCCATAGTCAATCACAGCACTCCTTAAAGGGGTATTCCAACAATAAGTGTATGATGGCCCTAGTGGTTGGTTAGGGGCCCATCACCTTTAATGCCCAAACCACCCTCAGTCCTTCCCTGGTTCAGGGGCACCAGGTCAAATACTGCACCAAGTGTGTGAACCGTGGGCGTAGCTAGTGTGGGCTACAGGGCATGTGCCTAGGGTGCTGGGTGCCAGGGAGGGTGCCAACAAGCCACTTTTCCTTGGCCAGGATATTTAGATACAGGGATGAGGGCAACAAACCGAACCTTTGCCCTTGGTGAAGGACTAGTAGGGGCTATGGGCATATGCCTCGGGTTGCTGGGTGCCAGGGAAGGTGCCAACAAGCCACTTTTCCTTGGCCAGGATATTTAGATACAGGGATGCAGGGCAACAAACGGAACCTTTGCCCCGGGTGAAGGACTAGTAGGGGCTATGGGCATATACCTCGGGTTGCTGGGTGCCAGGGAGGGTGCCAACAAGCCACTTTTCCTTGGCCAGGATATTTAGATACAGTGATACAGGGCAACAAACCGAACCGTTGGCCCGGGCGAAGGAAACCCTAGCCAGTGCCCATAGACAGTAACCCCACGAGAGGCGAGCTCAAGAAGAATGATCCAAAAACTGGACCGGGGCATGTGCCATCCACAGCTGGCACGCTGAGCCACGTTAACCCTTGTGGCGCTGGCGGTGACAGGAGCGAGCAGTGACAGCTGACAGCTCTGGAGGCAGCAGGGATATGAGGGAGGAGTCTGGAGCAGGGTGGGCGGGGCATTGGCACACTATTGGTTCTTCAGATCAGGGAGTGATCGGGGGAGGTCTGAGGATTAGGAGATCCTGGCATGCAGTAGTTTTGTTTTTCTCTGCCTTCAGTTTGGAGAAAGGGAGCAACCCTCACACCACAAGGAATTATACCACCCGAGCCCAGGAATCCGGGGCATGTGCCACCCCCCGCCCTCTACTCCTGCCCCCCCAAACCCCTTGACAATCTATTGTTTTGTGAACCGACCCTCGAAAAAGGAAACTAATCAACTCCTCATCCTCCACCGCCAGGTCTTCTCCTCCAAGGTAAGACCCATCTCTATTCTTCTCCCTATTGCTGGCGCATTGTCTCCTCACACTTTGCCACTTGGATGCCAGTCCAGCTGTGGGTGTAGATTGCGAGCTCTGTGGTCCGGAGGGGTGCGGACTTGTGGTGGGAATTGTGGGGATTGTGTTGTTTTTGGAAGTTTTATATGGAGATCGGAGACAGGAGGACATCTGCAGGGGGTCGCTGCTCGGAGGAGGGTTGGGGGGTCATCATCTTCGCTGTTTTCTTGGCTGGAGGACGGTGTTATACTCAGACCCCCCCTCCCCCCGTTATCCGTGTTGTCGAAGAAATCAGCGCTGTCAGCGGCTCCGTAAGGAGTTCTGCAGTATATGATTATATACACAAATAAATATATATATACTGTATAAACATCACGTATATACACACATACATATACATATATATACACACATATACACACACACAAACACACAAATATACACACACATACACACATATATATACACACACATACACACATATATATACATACACAAACATATACAAATATACACACATACACATATATACACATACACAAACACACATACATATACACACACATACACACATATATATACACAAATATACACACACATACACACATATATATATACATACACAAACACACAAATATACACACACACACAAACACACAAATATACACACATACACATATATACACATACACAAACACACAAATATACACACACACAAACACACAAATATACACACATACACATATATACACATACACAAACACACAAATATACACACACATACATATATACACACACATACACACACATACATATATATACACACACATACACACACATATATATATACACATACACATACATATACACACACATACACATATATATACACACATACACACAAATATACACACACATACACACATATATATATATATATATATATATATACATATACATACACAAACATACACATATATATACACAAACACACAAATATACATACACACATATATATATATATACACATACATATACATACACAAATACATACACATATATACAAACAAACACATACACACACACACAAATATACATACACAAACATATACAAATATACACACAAATATACACACACACAGATATACACAAATCCATATACACACACACACAAACAGATATAGACACACTCAGACACACACACTGTACATATATACATACACTCACTGTATATATCATGTGTCATAACAAACAAACTGAACTTATTCCAAACAGCGCCCCAGACCCGGCTCATCACAAGAGACTAAAACCATTAACCCTTCACGCTCCCAAATCCACGCAGCCCCCCCCCCCGATTATTATGGCCCTTTTTCCGGCATGTGAGGAGTTAAGTAGCGGCTTCTTGTAGGACTGTTATTGATGAATCTAGTCCCCGGTCATACTCAGTGTCCCTCTACTGGACCGTCACACAAGTCCCCAGCTTTATATCCAGAGACCCCCAGACTGGAAATCTCTGCACCCCCTTCATCCCATCGAATAACACCGGGATCAGAACCGTGGATGATTAACTCTTAAGCCGCCCCAAGCACGCACAGAGCAATGTCCTGTATGCAGCGCAAGCCTGCCGGGTGCAGAGCATTGTCTCATACACAGCGGCGCTCCAGACCTGTATCTGTCTACAGACGTGTTGTGTTATATACCATGCAGAGCACTATGTGTATGATACGGGGTAATGTATGACATGCAGAGCATTATGTGTATGATACGGGGTAATGTATGACATGCAGAGCATTATGTGTATGATACGATGTAATGTATGACATGCAGAGCATTATGTGTATGATACGGTGTAATGTATGACATGCAGAGCACTATGTGTATGATACGGGGTAATGTATGACATGCAGAGCATTATGTGTATGATACGGTGTAATGTATGACATGCAGAGCATTATGTGTATGATACGGTGTAATGTATGACATGCAGAGCATTATGTGTATGATACGATGTAATGTATGACATGCAGAGCATTATGTGTATGATACGGTGTAATGTATGACATGCAGAGCATTATGTGTATGATACGGAGTAATGTATGACATGCAGAGCATTATGTGTATGATACGGTGTAATGTATGACATGCAGAGCACTATGTGTATGATACGGTGTAATGTATGACATGCAGAGCATTATGTGTATGATACGGTGTAATGTATGACATGCAGAGCATTATGTGTATGATACGATGTAATGTATGACATGCAGAGCATTATGTGTATGATACGGTGTAATGTATGACACGCAGAGCATTATGTGTATGATACGGTGTAATGTATGACATGCAGAGCATTATGTGTATGATACGGTGTAATGTATGAGATGCAGAGCATTATGTGTATGATACGGTGTAATGTATGACATGCAGAGCATTATGTGTATGATACGGTGTAATGTATGACATGCAGAGCATTATGTGTATGATACGGGGTAATGTATGACATGCAGAGCATTATGTGTATGATACGGGGCAGTGTATGACATGCAGAGCATTATGTGTATGATACGGTGTAATGTATGACATGCAGAGCATTATGTGTATGATACGGTGTAATGTATGACATGCAGAGCATTATGTGTATGATACGGGGTAATGTATGACATGCAGAGCATTATGTGTATGATACGGTGTAACGTATGACATGCAGAGCATTATGTGTATGATACGGGGTAATGTATGACATGCAGAGCATTATGTGTATGATACGGTGTAATGTATGACATGCAGAGCATTATGTGTATGATACGGGGTAATGTATGACATGCAGAGCATTATGTGTATGATACGGTGTAATGTATGACATGCAGAGCATTATGTGTATGATACGGTGTAATGTATGAGATGCAGAGCATTATGTGTATGATACGGTGTAATGTATGACATGCAGAGCATTATGTGTATGATACGGTGTAATGTATGACATGCAGAGCATTATGTGTATGATACGGTGTAATGTATGACATGCAGAGCATTATGTGTATGATACGGTGTAATGTATGACATGCAGAGCACTATGTGTATGATACGGGGCAGTGTATGACATGCAGAGCATTATGTGTATGATACGGGGTAATGTATGACACGCAGAGCATTATGTGTATGATACGGGGCAGTGTATGACATGCAGAGTATTATGTGTATGATACGGTGTAATGTATGACATGCAGAGCATTATGTGTATGATACGGGGTAATGTATGACATGCAGAGCATTATGTGTATGATACGGTGTAATGTATGACATGAAGAGCATTATGTGTATGATACGGTGTAATGTATGACATGCAGAGCATTATGTGTATGATACGGGGTAATGTATGACATGCAGAGCATTATGTGTATGATACGGTGTAATGTATGACATGCAGAGCACTATGTGTATGATACGGTGTAATGTATGACATGCAGAGCATTATGTGTATGATACGGGGTAATGTATGACATGCAGAGCATTATGTGTATGATACGTGGTAATGTATGACATGCAGAGCATTATGTGTATGATACGGGGTAATGTATGACATGCAGAGCATTATGTGTATGATACGGTGTAATGTATGACATGCAGAGCATTATGTGTATGATACGGGGCAGTGTATGACATGCAGAGCATTATGTGTATGATACGGTGTAATGTATGACACGCAGAGCATTATGTGTATGATACGGTGTAATGTATGACATGCAGAGCATTATGTGTATGATACGGGGTAATGTATGACATGCAGAGCACTATGTGTATGATACGGGGTAATGTATGAGATGCAGAGCATTATGTGTATGATACGGGGTAATGTATGACATGCAGAGCATTATGTGTATGATACGGGGTAATGTATGACATGCAGAGCATTATGTGTATGATACGGTGTAATGTATGACATGCAGAGCATTATGTGTATGATACGGGGTAATGTATGACATGCAGAGCATTATGTGTATGATACGGTGTAATGTATGACATGCAGAGCATTATGTGTATGATACGGGGTAATGTATGACATGCAGAGCATTATGTGTATGATACGGTGTAATGTATGACATGCAGAGCATTATGTGTATGATACGGTGTAATGTATGACATGCAGAGCATTATGTGTATGATACGGTGTAATGTATGACATGCAGAGCATTATGTGTATGATACGGTGTAATGTATGACATGCAGAGCACTATGTGTATGATACGGTGTAATGTATGACATGCAGAGCATTATGTGTATGATACGGTGTAATGTATGACATGCAGAGCATTATGTGTATGATACGGTGTAATGTATGACATGCAGAGCATTATGTGTATGATACGGTGTAATGTATGAGATGCAGAGCATTATGTGTATGATACGGTGTAATGTATGACATGCAGAGCATTATGTGTATGATACGGTGTAATGTATGACATGCAGAGCATTATGTGTATGATACGGTGTAATGTATGACACGCAGAGCATTATGTGTATGATACGGTGTAATGTATGACACGCAGAGCATTATGTGTATGATACGGTGTAATGTATGACATGCAGAGCATTATGTGTATGATACGGTGTAATGTATGACATGCAGAGCATTATGTGTATGATACGGTGTAATGTATGACATGCAGAGCATTATGTGTATGATACGGTGTAATGTATGACATGCAGAGCATTATGTGTATGATACGGTGTAATGTATGACATGCAGAGCATTATGTGTATGATACGGGGTAATGTATGAGATGCAGAGCATTATGTGTATGATACGGTGTAATGTATGACATGCAGAGCATTATGTGTATGATACGGGGCAGTGTATGACATGCAGAGCATTATGTGTATGATACGGTGTAATGTATGACATGCAGAGCATTATGTGTATGATACGGTGTAATGTATGACATGCAGAGCATTATGTGTATGATACGGTGTAATGTATGACATGCAGAGCATTATGTGTATGATACGGGGTAATGTATGACATGCAGAGCATTATGTGTATGATACGGGGCAGTGTATGACATGCAGAGCATTATGTGTATGATACGGGGTAATGTATGACATGCAGAGCATTATGTGTATGATCCGGTGTAATGTATGACATGCAGAGCATTATGTGTATGATACGGGGTAATGTATGACATGCAGAGCATTATGTGTATGATACGGTGTAATGTATGACATGCAGAGCATTATGTGTATGATACGGTGTAATGTATGACATGCAGAGCATTATGTGTATGATACGGTGTAATGTATGACATGCAGAGCATTATGTGTATGATACGGTGTAATGTATGACATGCAGAGCATTATGTGTATGATACGGGGTAATGTATGACATGCAGAGCATTATGTGTATGATACGGTGTAATGTATGACATGCAGAGCATTATGTGTATGATACGGTGTAATGTATGACACGCAGAGCATTATGTGTATGATACGGGGCAGTGTATGACATGCAGAGCACTATGTGTATGATACGGGGTAATGTATGACATGCAGAGCATTATGTGTATGATACGGTGTAATGTATGACATGCAGAGCATTATGTGTATGATACGGTGTAATGTATGACACGCAGAGCATTATGTGTATGATACGGTGTAATGTATGACACGCAGAGCATTATGTGTATGATACGGTGTAATGTATGACATGCAGAGCATTATGTGTATGATACGGTGTAATGTATGACATGCAGAGCATTATGTGTATGATACGGTGTAATGTATGACATGCAGAGCACTATGTGTATGATACGGTGTAATGTATGACATGCAGAGCATTATGTGTATGATACGGTGTAATGTATGACATGCAGAGCATTATGTGTATGATACGGTGTAATGTATGAGATGCAGAGCATTATGTGTATGATACGGTGTAATGTATGACATGCAGAGCATTATGTGTATGATACGGTGTAATGTATGACATGCAGAGCATTATGTGTATGATACGGTGTAATGTATGACACGCAGAGCATTATGTGTATGATACGGTGTAATGTATGACACGCAGAGCATTATGTGTATGATACGGTGTAATGTATGACATGCAGAGCATTATGTGTATGATACGGTGTAATGTATGACATGCAGAGCATTATGTGTATGATACGGTGTAATGTATGACATGCAGAGCATTATGTGTATGATACGGGGTAATGTATGACATGCAGAGCACTATGTGTATGATACGGGGTAATGTATGAGATGCAGAGCATTATGTGTATGATACGGGGTAATGTATGACATGCAGAGCACTATGTGTATGATACGGGGTAATGTATGACATGCAGAGCATTATGTGTATGATACGGTGTAATGTATGACATGCAGAGCATTATGTGTATGATACGGGGTAATGTATGACATGCAGAGCATTATGTGTATGATACGGTGTAATGTATGACACGCAGAGCATTATGTGTATGATACGGTGTAATGTATGACATGCAGAGCATTATGTGTATGATACGGGGTAATGTATGACATGCAGAGCATTATGTGTATGATACGGTGTAATGTATGACATGCAGAGCATTATGTGTATGATACGGTGTAATGTATGACATGCAGAGCATTATGTGTATGATACGGGGTAATGTATGACATGCAGAGCATTATGTGTATGATACGGTGTAATGTATGACATGCAGAGCATTATGTGTATGATACGGTGTAATGTATGACATGCAGAGCATTATGTGTATGATACGGGGTAATGTATGACATGCAGAGCATTATGTGTATGATACGGTGTAATGTATGACATGCAGAGCATTATGTGTATGATACGGTGTAATGTATGACATGCAGAGCATTATGTGTATGATACGGTGTAATGTATGACATGCAGAGCATTATGTGTATGATACGGGGTAATGTATGACATGCAGAGCATTATGTGTATGATACGGTGTAATGTATGACATGCAGAGCATTATGTGTATGATACGGTGTAATGTATGACATGCAGAGCATTATGTGTATGATACGGTGTAATGTATGAGATGCAGAGCATTATGTGTATGATACGGTGTAATGTATGACATGCAGAGCATTATGTGTATGATAAGGTGTAATGTATGACACGCAGAGCATTATGTGTATGATACAGTGTAATGTATGACATGCAGAGCATTATGTGTATGATACGGTGTAATGTATGACATGCAGAGCATTATGTGTATGATACGGTGTAATGTATGACATGCAGAGCATTATGGGTTGTGTGCAGCGTTTTCCTACTTGAGTAGGATTTCGGACTGTATCTTGTCTCAGGCTGGGATTTAGACCGATCCCAATCACTGTATTGTCTATAGGTTGTCAGTGCCCCCTCCCCAGCTATAGGTGACATGATCTGCTCAGCTGTGGGTTATATATATATATATATATATATGTAACGCTATCACATTAAGAGATGCATCGGATCTATTGTCAGAACTTTTCAATATATACTCAAGACCCAAAACATCCGCTCATCGCTGCCCAAATATATCGGACAGAACAGAACAATCCCCATTCTTTACAGTGGATTCCGGGCCTGACCTGCCCAGAAGATGATGGGAAAGTAGTGAAGTCAACTATTGTATGGAGTAACAATGTAGCACAATCTCCCGGCGTCCACATCCAAAGTTATTCTTGGCTCTGCGAAGACGTTTAGCTGCTAGGACAATGGCCAAAGCCACCACTGCCGGATCGGTCCATGTCCTAGTTCGGGGGGCGGGGGTTACAATTCACAATGTCAACTGAATGTTCTTCTAACAATGGCATTTCCACCAATGCCAGGCCAGACCCGGTAGTTTTCAATAAACAATGTTAATTATGGGTACAGCTTAGGTCCTTCCTTGGCTCTTCTCTGGTAGGACATTGACAAGAACCACCAATGCCCAGCCTGTCCATGTGGTATATATATGGGCCATAGTGATACACGGTGAAATGCCACCATTTGGCTTCTTCCTCGACTCTCCTCTTGTAGGACATTGACAAGAACCACCAATGCCCAGCCTGTCCATGTGGTGTATATATATGGGCCATAGTGATACACGGTGAAATGCCACCACTTGGCTTCTTCCTCAACTCTTCTCTGGTAGGACATTGACAAGAACCACCAATGCCCAGCCTGTCCATGTGGTATATATATGGGCCATAGTGATACACGGTGAAATGCCACCACTTGGCTTCTTCCTCAACTCTTCTCTGGTAGGACATTGACAAGAACCACCAATGCCCAGCCTGTCCATGTGGTATATATATGGGCCATAGTGATACACGGTGAAATGCCACCACTTGGCTTCTTCCTCGACTCTCCTCTGGTAGGACATTGACAAGAACCACCAATGCCCAGCCTGTCCATGTGGTATATATCTGGGCCATAGTGATACACGGTGAAATGCCACCACTTGGCTTCTTCCTCGACTCTTCTCTGGTAGGACATTGACAAGAACCACCAATTCCCAGCCTGTCCATGTGGTATATATATATATGGGCAATAGTGATACACGGTGAAATGCCACCACTTGGCTTCTTCCTCGACTCTTCTCTGGTAGGACATTGACAAGAACCACCAATGCCCAGCCTGTCCATGTGGTATATATATATATATATATATATATATAGGCCATAGTAATACACGGTGAAATGCCACCACTTGGCTTCTGCCTCGACTCTTCTCTGGTAGGACATTGACAAGAGCCACCAATGCCCAGCCTGTCAATGTTGTATATATTTGAGTCCCAGTGGTAACGTTGGTGAAATGCCACCGCTTGACTTCTGTCTCGACTCCTCTCTGGTAGGACAATGACAAGAGCCACCTTTCCCTGTGGTATATTGGTCCCTAGGATATTTTGATGGGGTTATAGTTCATGAAGTTGATAAAATACCACACCTGGGATCCTACTTTGACACTTCTCTGGTGAGACAATGGCAAAGGCCACCACTGCCAGACCTATACATGTGCCATCTCCATGGTTTAACGATTCATAACATTGATAAAAGGCCAATACTTATTTTGACTTGTATCTAGTACGACTACCAGTGCCGGACCAATCCTTGCGCTATCTCTATGAGTTTACAATGTACATGGGTTGGTAAAGTTGATAAAATGCCACCACTTCTCTGATTGGACAATGCCCACCATTGTAGGACCGATTCATGTATTATCTCCATGGCTTTACAATTCATAATCCCCCTACATAGCTCCCTGGACTCATCTCTAAGGTAAGAGGATAGGAAAAAAAGGACCAATTTGGTAGGCGCTGCTATACCAATTTATGTTTTTATTATATGAATGAATACAGGCTACGCGTTTCGACGCAGGACATGCGTCTTCATCATGTCCTGCGTCGAAACAGGTAGCCTGTATTCATTCATATAATAAAAACATAAATTGGTATAGCAGCGCCTACCAAATTGGTCCTTTTTTTCCTATCCTCTTACCTTATTGTTGGTGGTGAATTCCCGTTCACCGGCTTTTGGACCTGGGCAGCAGCTACACCTCGGATCTGGCTGTACACACCTTGGGTGTGTCTCCTCTTCACGCATCTCCATAGCGGTGATCTGCATGGAGGTTGTCTCATACCTTTCAACAGTGTTGTGCCTGGTCAGCATAACCTCTCTAGGTGAGTGTATTTGCCCTAGTATTGTTTTTCCTATGACCCTTGGATAATTGCACTATGTGGCACCGTGTGTTTTTTCTCTTCGTTTTGGACTCATCTCTGGTAGGACGATGGTGAAGGCGACCATAGTTATCTCCAGGGGTTTACATTTCATACTGTTCATCAAACGACCCAACAAAGTCTTCCTTTGACTCTTCTTTGGAAGGACAAGGCCAAAGGCCATCACTATTGGTCCTGTTTCTGTCATCTTCATGACTTTACAATCTATAATGTTTATTAAATGCCACCACATGTTACCTCTTTGGACTCTTCTCTGGCAGGATATTGGTAAGGGCCACCAATCCTGGACCGGTTTGTGTGTTATCTACATGGCTTTACAATTCTTAATACCTCTACATAGCTCGTTGGACTCTTCTCTGGTAGGACAATGGTAAGGGCCACCATTGTTGGACCGGTTTGTGCGTTATCTCCATGGCTTTATGATTCTTAATACGTCTACATAGCTTTCTGGTAGGACAATGGTGAATCTCCGTGGGTTTACATTTCATACTGTTCATCAAACAATCCAACATGGCTCTTGCTTTGACGCTTCTCTGGTGGGACAATGGGAGGGCCACCATTATTATCTCCATGGCTTTATGATTCTTAATACTTCTACATGGCTCCTTGGACTCTTTTCTGGTAGGACAATGGGGAAGGCCACTATTGTTATCTCCGTGTGTTTACATTTCATATTGTTCATCAAGCGACCCAACATGGCTCTTGCTTTGACTCTTCTCTGGTGGGACAATGGGAGGGCCACCATTATTATCTCCATGGCTTTATGATTCTTAATACTTCTACATAGCTCCTTGGACTCTTTTCTGGTAGGACAATGGGGAAGGCCACCATTGTTATCTCCGTGGGTTTACATTTCATATTGTTCATCAAGCGACCCAACATGGCTCTTGCTTTGACTCTTCTCTGGTGGGACAATGGGAGGGCCACCATTATTATCTCCATGGCTTTATGATTCTTAATACTTCTACATAGCTCCTTGGACTCTTTTCTGGTAGGACAATGGGGAAGGCCACCATTGTTATCTCCGTGGGTTTACATTTCATAATGTTCATCAAACGACCCAACGTGGCTTTTGCTTTGACTCTTCTCTGGTAGGACAAAGGAAATGGCCACCATTATTATCTCCATGGGTTTCCCAATTAAACGGTAGGTTAATGAGAACTAATTATATAATTCTTGGCTCCAGCTATGACATAAATCTACTGATGCCAATCCAGGACAATGGCCACCATCGCCGGGCCGCTCCCTGTTTCATTACACCAATGAGGATCTCTGATTTTCACGTCCTACACTGTTGACCTTATTTTGGTTCTACCACAACATATGGTGCCGTTATAATAAGAACGATTGAGGCAGTGGAGATACAAAGTCTACAGATAACAGGCCACGACTGGTAGGCACAGCTGGGAGATTGGAGACGGAACGTTCTATGGAACGGCCCTTTATATTCCAGGCATTGTTATAGCTGTCAGTGTCGAGAGGCCCGTATTGGGGGGGTTTCTCGAAGAGTGAAACCATGTACCTAGAGGTTACTAAGCCCCGTGTTGAGCATTGGACCGGTTTCTGAACCTCTCCTTCCAAGCTCCGGGTCTTGAGGAGATCATCTCGGCTTTAACCCCTTCCCGGCCTTGCGTTTTTCCACCTTTCTTCTTGAGGTTTCTTTCTCCTGACATTGTTCCTTTGCTGTCAGACTGCCAAGATTTGTAACAATGGCCTCCTAACAGTGCTCAGGGCTTGGACAAGGAGTTTTGTGTCTGCACAGTACAGTCCCAGGAGTCTATTTAATAGACAGTCGGGAAGTGTGCGGAGTATCTCTCAGTGCCATGAGGCCCCCTCCCCCATCCCTGTGCCTGGGGAGACACTGTCTGATTACCTGCGGACCCCGGGGTAAGACGATAGGCAATAATCCTATTACAGGCAGAGATGGCGCCGGGGCCTATTAAACCCTGGGCCCCTCTTTCTTGTATTAACCCCTTATGTTCATTACAACAGCACGGGTATTAAAATCACCGTCCGGTCTTTAAGTACGGTCATGGCCCTTTAAGCAAGTAGAGGCCTCTGTCCAAAAGAGCTAACAATCAATACATATGTAATAAGGTGTCTGAGGAAGCTTGTCTGAGGTCTCTGGCCAAAGGAGCTGACAATCTATGCAGTGTTATCTGCACGGTCTATGAGCGTCAAGCTGCTGTGCCCAAGAGCTGACGATCTAGGATGGGTTACTGCTGCGGTGAAGGTTCTCTGGCCCAAAGAGCTGTCAATCTAAACTTGGCCCACTAAGTGTTGGCTTATGATTCCCATCATTTATTATGTAATTCAATTAACCCCTTACATGTTGGATTACCTCTACCTGAACCCTGTATCATTAGGATAGAATTAGGGCAATTTGCATGCTGTCAGCAAACTTCAGCGATGCCACGATTTTTATTATTTTTTTCTACTGGGAAGAAGCGATGAATTTTAAACGATCGCACACTGAGCGGGGGAGAGACAAAACGCGCAATTTCCATACATTCAGTGGGAACCTCTCATCAGCAAGAAGCCAGAGGCAACGGTGCCAAGCGCTCCATACCCTGCTGACACCATACCCCCTCCCCACATACTAACGCTGCAACCAGCGGACCCAATATAACACAGGCCCATGTCTACTAAGCAGGAACTCAGGGAGTCATTCTGTAAACCATAAACTGCTCCATAGGGGGCAGTATTATAGTAGTTATATTCTTGTATATACGGGCAGTATTATAGTAGTTATAATCTTGTATATAGGGAGCAGTATTATAGTAGTTATATTCTTGTATATAGGGAGCAGTATTATAGTAGTTATATTCTTGTATGTAGGGGGCAGTATTATAGTAGTTATATTCTTGTATATAGGAGCAGTATTATAGTAGTTATATTCTTGTATATAGGGGGCAGTATTATAGTAGTTATATTCTTGTATATAGGAGCAGTATTATAGTAGTTATATTCTTGTATATAGGGGGCAGTATTATAGTAGTTATATTCTTGTATGTAGGGGGCAGTATTATAGTAGTTATATTCTTGTATATAGGATCAGTATTATAGTGGTTATATTCTTGTATATAGGGGGCAGTATTATAGTAGTTATATTCTTGTATATAGGAGCAGTATTATAGTAGTTATATTCTTGTATATAGGGAGCAGTATTATAGTAGTTATATTCTTGTATATAGGGGCAGTATTATAGTAGTTATATTCTTGTATATAGGAGCAGTATTATAGTAGTTATATTCTTGTATATAGAGGCAGTATTATAGTAGTTATAGTCTTGTATATAGGAGCAGTATTATAGTAGTTATATTCTTGTATATAGGGGCAGTATTATAGTAGTTATATTCTTGTATATAGGGGGCAGTATTATAGTAGTTATATTCTTGTATATACGGGCAGTATTATAGTAGTTATAATCTTGTATATAGGGAGCAGTATTATAGTAGTTATATTCTTGTATATAGGGGGCAGTATTATAGTAGTTATATTCTTGTATATAGGGGCAGTATTATAGTAGTTATATTCTTGTATATAGGGGGCAGTATTATAGTAGTTATATTCTTGTATATAGGGGGCAGTATAGTAGTTATATTCTTGTATATAGGGGCAGTATTATAGTAGTTATATTCTTGTATATAGGGGCAAGTATTATAGTAGTTATATTCTTGTATATAGGAGGCAGTATTATAGTCGTTATATTCTTGTATATAGGGGGCAGTTTTATAGTAGTTATATTTTTGTATATAGGGAGCAGTATTATAGTCGTTATATTCTTGTATATAGGGGGCAGTTTTATAGTAGTTATATTTTTGTATATAGGGAGCAGTATTATAGTCGTTATATTCTTGTATATAGGGGGCAGTTTTATAGTAGTTATATTTTTGTATATAGAGAGCAGTATTATAGTAGTTATATTCTTGTATATAGGAGCAGTATTATAGTATTTATATTCTTGTATATAGGAGCAGTATTATAGTATTTATATTCTTGTATATAGGAGCAGTATTATAGTAGTTATATTCTTGTATATAGGAGCAGTATTATAGTAGTTATATTCTTGTATATAGGAGCAGTATTATAGTAGTTATATTCTTGTATATAGGGGCAGTATTATAGTAGATATATTCTTGTATATAGGAGCAGTATTATAGTAGTTATATTCTTGTATATAGGGGCAGTATTATAGTAGATATATTCTTGTATATAGGGAGCAGTATTATAGTAGTTATATTCTTGTATATAGGAGCAGTATTATAGTATTTATATTCTTGTATATAGGAGCAGTATTATAGTAGTTATATTCTTGTATATAGGAGGCAGTATTATAGTAGTTATATTCTTGTATATAGGGGCAGTATTATAGTCGTTATATTCTTGTATATAGGGGCAGTATTATAGTAGTTATATTCTTGTATATAGGGGCAGTATTATAGTAGTTATATTCTTGTATATAGGGGCAGTATTATAGTAGTTATATTCTTGTATATAGGGGCAGTATTATAGTAGTTATATTCTTGTATATAGGAGCAGTATTATAGTAGTTATATTCTTGTATATAGGGGCAGTATTATAGTAGTTCTATTCTTGTATATAGGGGGCAGTATTATAGTAGTTCTATTCTTGTATATAGGAGCAGTATTATAGTAGGTATATTCTTGTATATAGTGGCAGTATTATAGTAGTTATATTCTTGTATATAGGGGCAGTATTATAGTAGTTATATTCTTGTATATAGATGCAGTATTATAGTAGTTATATTCTTGTATATAGGAGCAGTATTATAGCAGTTATATTCTTGTACATAGGGGGCAGTATTATAATAGTTATATTCTTGTATATAGGAGGCAGTATTATAGTAGTTATATTCTTGTATATAGGAGCAGTATTATAGTAGTTATATTCTTGTATATAGGCGGCAGTATTATAGTAGTTATATTCTTGTATATAGGCGGCAGTATTATTGTAGTTATATTCTTGTATATAGGGGGCAGTATTATAGTAGTTATATTCTTGTATATAGGGGCAGTATTATAGTAGTTATATTCTTGGATCTAGGAGCAGTATTATAGTAGTTATATTCTTGTATATACGGGCAGTATTATAGTAGTTATATTCTTGTATATAGGGGCAGTATTATAGTGTTATATTCTTGTATATAGGGGGCAGTATTATAGTAGATATATTCTTGTATATAGGAGCAGTATTATAGTAGTTATATTCTTGTATATAGGGGCAGTATTATAGTAGTTATATTCTTGTATATAGGAGCAGTATTATAGTAGTTATATTCTTGTATATAGGGGCAGTATTATAGTAGTTATATTCTTGTATATAGGGGCAGTATTATAGTAGTTATATTCTTGTATATAGGGGCAGTATTATAGTAGATATATTCTTGTATATAGGAGCAGTATTATAGTAGTTATATTCTTGTATATAGGGGCAGTATTATAGTAGTTATATTCTTGTATATAGGAGCAGTATTATAGTAGTTATATTCTTGTATATAGGGGCAGTATTATAGTAGTTATATTCTTGTATATAGGGGGCAGTATTATAGTAGTTATATTATTGTCACTTTTCCAGGCTGGTCTTTAGTAACCATCTGTTTTTCACACATTGGAGTAGGGATGAGAGTGTAGATATATATCCACTACTATACGCTCGGGTGAATTACGGCACAGCGTTTGTACGCTCCATGTTCCATATTCAGGAGGAATAACCAATGTGACACATCTGCAGAAGGAGGAGGGGGCAGGAACTGGTTATATGTATTGTTTTCCAGCAAGAAAAGCAGATTCCTGTATTTGAGTTTGGAGGGGGGGGGGGGAGTTTTTATTTTTCTACCCGTCCTTTACAACTACCAGCACTTTATAATTCAATATTAACATGTTCCCTCCCAGACAGAGAGGCAGTAAACAGCTGTTAAGGGAAAGGGGGGCACTTACTTTTAACTGCATAATGGCAGGAAAAAGGAAACAGCCGTCTCCTTTCAGTCTTTGTATATTTGGAGAATTCCTGTACTGAGGGAATAATGTGAAATTACTTTTTGTCCATTGGGCATTTTGTGACTTTGGGACAATTTTTGTCATACAGAATACAATTGTGTGACACGGAATACACTTTTGTGTTGCAAAATACATTTTTCTGACATATAGTAACATAGATGGCGCCACATATTATTTTCTGATATTTTTTAGATGGGTTATAGGCTGGATCGGCTGGACTATGGGGTACGGGAAAGGTTTTGTTTTTTGAAGTTTACGATTTAGGAGGAAAACTGTATCTTTTTTTGGAATATTTAAGTTACAAATTAGAATTTTGTAAAAAAAAAATATTACATTTTTTGTTTTGTTATATTTTTCTAGCTTCAGTTTTGTCAATTGTGTATGTTTTTTGTGATTACAAAATGCATTTTGTCCCACAAAATGAGCAGTTTACAAACGTCGAAAAAATCCATGGAGACCAAAACACTACTTATCGACCGTTTTTTTTTTTTCCGGTCTGTTTATTTTTTTTATGTAAATGACGACAATGCCCATGTCACCGTGATGTCACCGTGATGTCACTATTGACTTTTTGTACTGTTCAACCCACTAAATGGTTTTAACATCTACCTGGCAACCGGGATCCTGAGGCTATAGATGTAGCGGGTGGCACAAGGGGCAGGAATTGTATATATTACTGTATAGGAGATGGAAGGGGGTTATGTATACAGTGATTATAAAGTATAGCGGGGGAGGGGTGGTGGATATACTGCGTCCTTATTACAGATTCCCTGTTGCCAGCCGCTCTGATATACGATTATCTGTGAGTCTGACACCTGAGGGAGATGACAGGAGAGAGAGGTTAGACCCAGCCAGCCCTCCGATAACTGATTGTGCTTTCTCACACGGAGATGAGACTGTTCTGCCTTGTGTGACTCTCGTCTCCGATAAAGTCATTCCTATCTTCTCCCCCGTCACCAATGTGACATGTCACCAAGCCAGAAATGATTGCCAATACAGCTCGCCTGAAGAGCTGACAGTTATACATCTCCTGCAGGTGGCTTCCTTATGTATAATGAAACTATCTATCTATCTATCTATCTATCTATCTCATATCTATCTCATATCTATCTATCTATCTCATATCTATCTATCTATCTATCTCATATCTATCTATCTCATATCTATCTATCTATCTCATATCTATCTATCTATCTATCTCATATCTATCTATCTCATATCTAATCTATCTCATATCTATCTATCTATCTCATATCTATCTATCTCATATCTAATCTATCTCATATCTATCTATCTATCTATCTCATATCTATCTATCTATCTCATATCTATCTATCTATCTATCTATCTATCTATCTATCTATCTATCTATCTCATATCTATCTATCTCATATCTATCTATCTATCTATCTATCATCTATCTCATATCTATCTATCTATCTATCTATCTATCTATCAATCTATCATCTATCTCATATCTATCTATCTATCTCACATCTATCTATCTATCTCATATCTATCTATCTATCTATCTATCTCATATCTATCTATCTCATATCTATCTATCTATCTCATATCTATCTATCTATCTCATATCTATCTATCTCATATCTATCTATCTATCTCCTATCTATCTATCTATCTATCTATCTATCTATCTATCTATCTCATATCTATCTATCTCATATCTATCTATCTCATATCTATCTATCTATCTATCTATCTATCTATCTATCTATCTGTCTGTTAGGGATCTGCCAGGTACTACGTCTAGGTATACTCCTGGGATTAATCAATCCACACCTGAGGCCAGACCTGTTTGACTGACACCATCTCCCACCAACCAGGGTGGCAGGCTCAGGAGTGGGAGAGCCTATCGCGGCCTGGTCAGTCGGAGTTAGCTCCGCCCCCTGTCCTTTATTACCTGCCGTGTTCTCCTCCTCAGTGCTTGTAATTCTTTGGGGTGCAGGAGATACCATTTTTAGGTCAAATCCTCACTCCTCATGAATTCCGCATGGACCCTGCCAAGGTTCAGGCTGTGGCGGAATGGGTCCAACCTGCCTCCCTTAAGGTGTTACAGTGTTTTTTATGGTTCGCCAACTATTACAGGAGATTTATTGCCAACTTCTCGGTCGTCGCTAAGCCTCTTACGGACCTTACTCGCAAGGGTGCTGATCTCCTCCATTGGCCCCCTGAGGCCGTCCAGGCCTTTGAGACCCTCAAGAAGTGCTTTATCTCGGCCCCCGTGCTGATTCAGCCCAACCAAGAGGAGTCATTTATTGTGGAGGTTGACGCATCCGAGGTGGGAGTGGGGGCCGTCTTGTCCCAGGGTACCAGCTCCCTCACCCATCTCCGCCCCTGTGCTTACTTCTCTAGGAAGTTTTCGCCCACGGAGAGTAACTATGATATTGGCAACCGCGAACTTCTAGCCATTAAATGGGCTTTTGAGGAGTGGCGGCACTTCCTGGAGGGGGCTAGACACCAGGTAACGGTCCTTACGGATCTCAAGAATCTGGTTTTCCTAGAATCTGCCCGGAGGCTTAATCCTAGACAAGCTCGGTGGGCACTATTCTTTACCAGATTTAATTTCTTGGTTACCTATAGGGCTGGGTCCAAGAATATTAAGGCTGATGCTCTGTCACGTAGTTTCATGGCCAATCCTCCTTCCGAGAAGGATCCTGCTTGTATTTTACCCCCTGGTATAATCGTTTCTGCCACGGATTCTGATTTAGCTTCTGATATCGCGGCTGATCAAGGTTCAGCTCCCGGGGACGTCCCTGGGGACAAACTGTTTGTTCCCCTGCAATACCGGCTAAGGGTACTCAGGGAAAACCATGACTCCGCACTATCTGGTCATCCTGGCATCTTGGGTACCAAACACCTCATTACCAGAAATTATTGGTGGCCTGGGTTGCCTAAAGACGTTAGGGCTTACGTCGCCGCTTGTGAGGTTTGCGCTAGGTCCAAGACTCCCAGGTCCCGACCAGCGGGCTTACTGTGTTCCTTGCCCATTCCCCAGAGACCTTGGACCCATATCTCCATGGATTTTATCACCGATTTGCCTCAATCTCAAGGCAAGTCGGTGGTGTGGGTGGTAGTCGACCGCTTCAGTAAGATGTGCCACTTTGTGCCCCTTAAGAAGCTACCCAATGCTAAGACGTTCACTACCTTGTTTGTCAAACACATCCTGCGTCTCCATGGGGTCCCTGTCAATATTGTTTCTGACAGAGGGGTACAATTTGTTTCTTTGTTTTTGAGAGCCTTCTGTAAAAAGTTGGAGATTGATCTGTCCTTCTCCTCGGCCTTCCATCCTGAAACTAATGGCCAAACTGAGAGGACTAATCAGTCTCTAGAACAATACTTAAGGTGTTTTATCTCTGACTGTCAATATGATTGGGTCTCATTCATTCCCCTCGCCGAATTTTCCCTTAATAACCGGGTCAGTAACTTGTCAGGGGTCTCCCCGTTTTTCTGTAATTTCGGGTTTAATCCTAGGTTCTCCTCCGTTTCCCCTGGTTGTTCCAATAATCCTGAGGTAGAGGTCGTTCATCGGGAACTGTGCACAGTCTGGGCCCAGGTTCAGAAGAACCTAGAGGCGTCCCAGAGCGTACAAAAGATTCAGGCGGATAGTAGACGTTCTGCTAACCCCCGGTTTGTCGTCGGGGATTTGGTCTGGTTGTCGTCCAGGAACTTGCGCCTTAAGGTCCCGTCCAGGAAGTTTGCTCCCCGATTTATTGGGCCTTATAAGATCATTGAAGTCCTCAACCCTGTATCCTTCCGTCTGGAGCTGCCCCCATCCTTTCGCATACATGACGTCTTCCATGCCTCCCTCCTTAAACGCTGCTCCCCGTCCTGGTCCCCCTCGAGGAAACCTCCTGTTCCCGTTCTCACCCCTGAGGGGGTGGAATTCGAGGTGGCCAAGATTGTGGACAGTAGGATGATCCAGGGCTCCCTCCAGTACCTGGTCCATTGGAGAGGGTACGGGCCGGAGGAGAGGACTTGGGTACCTGCCCGTGATGTTCACGCTGGGGTATTGATCAGGAGGTTCCACCTTCTCTTCCCTACTAAACCGGGTCCCCTTAGTAAGGGTCCGGTGGCCCCTCATAAAAGGGGGAGTACTGTTAGGGATCTGCAAGTTACTACGTCTAGGTATACTCCTGGGATTAATCAATCCACACCTGAGGCCAGACCTGTTAGACTGACACCGGCTCCCACCAACCAGGGTGGCAGGCTCAGGAGTGGGAGAGCCTATCGCGGCCTGGTCAGTCGGAGTTAGCTCCGCCCCCTGTCCTTTATTACCTGCCGTGTTCTCCTCCTCAGTGCTTGTAATTCTTCTGGATTCCTGGCCTCACTGCTCCTTGCTCCAGCCTGCTTCTGCCGTGCTTCTGCCTTGCTGCAGTTCCGCTTAACCTGCTTTGCTTTGCCTCCGGCTTGCTTCCTCCTCCGTGCTCACTTCGGTATACTCCACCTTATCCTGGTCCGGACTACTCATTCACCGCTCCGTTTACTCGCGGCGTTCCGTGGGCTCTGCCCCTTCCCTTGCGTGTTCCCTGTTTGTTTTCCCGTGCACTTAGACAGCATAGGGACCGCAGCCCAGTTGTACCCCGTCGCCTAGGGCGGGTCGTTGCAAGTAGGCAGGGACAGGGCGGTGGGTAGATTAGGGCTCACTTTCCCTTCACCTCCTTCCTGCCATTACACTATCTATCTATCTATCTATCTATCTATCTATCTATCTATCTCATATCTATCTATCTATCTATCTCATATCTATCTATCTATCTATCTATCTATCTCATATCTATCTATCTATCTATCTATCTATCTATCTATCTCATATCTATCTAATATCTATCTATCTATCTATCTATCTATCTATCTATCTCATATCTATCTATCTATCTATCTATCTATCTATCTATCTATCTATCTATCTATCTCATATCTATCTATCTCATATCTATCTCATATCTATCTATCTCATATCTATCTATCTATCTATCTATCTATCTATCATCTATCTCATATCTATCTATCTATCTATCTATCTATCTCTCTATCTCATATCTATCTATCTATCTATCTATCTATCTATCTATCTATCTATCTATCTATCTATCTATCTCATATCTATCTATCTATCTATCTATCTATCTATCTATCTATCTATCTATCTATCTATCTATCTATCTATCTATCTATCTATCTCATATCTATCTATCTCATATCTATCTATCTATCTATCTATCTATCTCATATCTATCTATCTCATATCTATCTATCTATCTCATATCTATCTATCTATCTATCTATCTATCTATCTATCTATCTATCTATCTATCTATCTATCTATCTATCTATCTATCTCATATCTATCTATCTCATATCTATCTATCTCATATCTATCTATCTCATATCTATCTATCTATCTCATATCTATCTATCTATCTATCTATCTCATATCTATCTATCTATCTATCTATCTCATATCTATCTATCTATCTATCTCATATCTATCTTTCTTCCATGATTTTGGCCTCTGCCACACTGTACATTTATAAAGGCTTGAGCTTTGAGTGTGTTTGGAGGAGAACATCTGGAGAATCTCTATATTTGGTCATGTGTAGCCTGCAGCTTGGATACACCGGAGGATCAGGGATCGATCAGTGCGGCGCTGACAGATTGCGGCCTCTTGTAGCGCGTTACATGTCACATGACTGCGCTTATAGAGACGCAAAAAAAATCATTAATATTTAACGAATTCACTCATCTCTCCCGGTGAGGTGTATCTGTTCCTGGGAAAGCTGGGTGACGTCTCCAGTACGACTGTTTTATGGTTATCCATCAATCTCATACGCCTCAATATCAGATCAGTCTAGACCCCCCTCCCCCGCTCATATTGCTGTATAACTGGACCACTCCACCATTCAGGAGTCTGGGAAAGCTGGGTGATGCTCCCTGGGAAGCGGTTATGGTGACTACAGTGATTACCGATGCGAAAATCTACTCCAGATTGCGGCTGCAGGCGGGGGGGGGGCTGCTGGGGGTCTGTGTTTGGGGGGTGAAGGGGCCGCTCCTGAGAACACAGTTTGGATGCAGATTTCAGGGGTTTATTAGAGGACGGGGGAGGGGCAGTCACTCGTTGCGCTGATCACTCGGCCTGTTTACGTTTTCCGTTTGTTTTTTTTCCCCAAGGCGTTTTTTTTTTTTCTCCCGTCCGTGAGAAATAAAGACAGGAAATGCATTTGTCCTCAGTAAGAAACCCACATAAAGGAGACAGCTGGGGTCCGCGCGCGGGGGGCCGCAGGGAACAGCGTTAACCTCTGAGCTGCCAGGGGGCTGAAATCATTAGTATTATGAGACTGAATCAGGAGGCTCTGGATGAACTGTATGAAGAGCTCCGGAGTACAGGCGACGGGGGCCACAGGGGACCGCGGCGTCATCTAGCCGTAGAGTTCAGAGTCCGGAGTCCGCCCTCGCGGTGTAGCCGCGTTATACACGTGTGGACAATGGCGCAAGCAAAATGTTTTCCTTATGCTCCGCCCATTTATATAGGACACGCCCCAAACTGCAACATGTGAATCACAAATAGTACAAGTGACCCCTTCATCTCACCCCAAAATCACTACAGACCCCAGACCAATCACATAAACGTATACAGCCCCCCTACATAATACAGACCCAAGACCCTCTAAACTAACAGACCCCTGAAATAGAGACCCCTAAATAAATACAGACCCCAGACCAGACCCCTAAACAAATATAGACCTCAGGCTCCCTAAATATAGACACTAGACCCCCTAAAAATAATACAGAACCCCAGACCAGACCCCGAAATAAATACAGACCCCAGACCAGACCCCTAAATAAATACAGACCCCAGACCAGCAGAGACCCCCCTCTCCCCGTTCCTGCTCTCCTCTTCGCTCCCGGTGCCTGGGAGGATCCTCTACATTCGGGCTCCCGGGACAGTTGGCAGGTATGACATTATGATGCGAGGTCCTTGCTCACCTTCTTGGCGCCATATTGGTACACCCTGACACAACTCAAGACACACCTCCCCGCTGTCCTATTTTTCATGACATCGTCCTTCGAAATGGGCCTTAAAGGAGGCGGGGTTTATGCAAATGTACCCAAATTAGCTTTTCTGGGAGGTATTGTGGGTATTCCTGGGCAGAGCCCAAAATGCCTCACGAGTGGGGATTGACATGTTGGCAGGTCTGTTAAAGTTGGCGATCCCCTTTAATGCTCCTCCAGCAACGACTCGGCACCTCTGCCGTTATAATCACCGATGACCCCAGAACTCCCCGATTTATACGTGATAACCTAAAACAACAAAAAACGTTAACGATCATATAATACAAAACGCTACGACTGGGCAGAATTCCCAGGAAACGTTACTACGAGTCGCCGCCATATTAATTATGTGCAGCGGGGGCCGGAGAAAATAACAAACCAACCTAAATAAACTGGGTGACGCGCCAGCGATAGGCTGGCCGCGGACCAAAACAGATGCGGGATGCTTTCTTATGTAAACTCAGCCGCCCCCGCCATAAAGTATGTGCCCCCTCCCTCCTCCGTTTTGTAGGATGGCGTGCGCTTCTGCGGTTGTTTGTCTTGTCATTTCGTGATTACTAAACACTTGGGCATGTCACCCTGGCAGAGCCTCTGTGCCCGCGGCATACTGGTCTGTCAATGATACAGTTATGCCATCTGTCACTGGTCATTTTGTCACCGAGCTTGCTCAAGTGATACACCGCCGCTGCTGCCGCCGCCGCCGCGGGCATATATCTTAAAGGGGCCACACTAAATGTTATAAAACTACAACTCCCAGCAGTCTTTACCTAATTGGCATTGTTAAAATAAGAATGACAGATTGCCCCCATTGTGTCTGAAATAGACGCCAGAAACGGGACAGAAGTCCTACAGAACCGGGTGCATACAAAAAGGAAGTGCCCTGCTCCTAAAGAGGCGGAGACAGGGGCGGGGTTAACTTCTTCAGTCTGATTGGCGGTCATTTAATGGATGCGGTCAGTTCAGGTTTGATAGTCGAATAGACAGATGTTCTTTTCTTAAAGGGCCCTGTAATAATAAAAAAAACTATTACTCCCATCCTCCCCGTAGCTGTTCATTGCCTCCTATAGGATCATGGATGTCCTTTGTATTCATTTTAAGGCTAAATAACAAAATTGGCCCATGTTGCCCTTCGAACCGGAGCATCCCTCGAAATGACCCTGTAGAGTAATGATATGATGTCCGCACGTAGTCACCGACTATATAGTGTAAGAGGGTGTGGAGGGCGTAGACATCATGTCCAGGAGCTGAGAACATTTACTCGATATCCTTGTTGTGACTCTCACCAGAGAAGTGGATCCATAGAGCTAAACTGAGGTGCGTAGTCCCTAGAGTAGTCCCTAGAGTAGTCCCCGATTGACAGTGTGGAACATCTAAGAACATAGCCAGGTATCGATACGGAGAACGGACAATAATGCGACAAGCCAGAGACGTAGATGTAACCAGGAGACGAGTCGGAGGTCAATAACAAGGAGGTCAAAACCAGAAGAAGCGCGATGGGGTAGTAATCCATCGCAAGACTGAGGTCAAGACGTAGGACTAAGAAGCTAGTGATGCGGAACCGGCCTCAATATACAGGTTGTGGTTCCATGCAGAATCTCCCTTTAAATCCGCCGCCAGGCATGATGTCATCAGAGCGGGCCGGAAACCCGCGCGGGTGAGTGTTGCTGGATCGGGAACAAGGGGAGTAACATTCCTCAAGATTCCTAGTGTCCATACCCGGATGTAATTACTAGTAAAGAGGTCCCAATGCAGGAATAGGAACAGCCCCATTGACCACCTCCTAAGGGTTGAAGTTTGATGTCGCTATAGAGTCCACCAGCCAATATGGCGGCCAACCTTCATGGAAAGATGTGCCCCTATAAAGATGGTAAAAAGATCTTCAGGGCATCAAAATGACCTTTAAGGACTGGTCTGGTGTGGGGCAACTGATGGCATCAACTTATCTATCGAATAATTACGTAGCTAGATGGTACTGGTGGGCTCTGAGACAAAGGAGAACATATCATAGAGACCGCCCACGAGGAGCAGAAGGACCGCCCTTCAATAGTCCCATCTCTGTGGATATTGGATGGTGAAAACCAGTGCAGGACTCCACCCTTCTAAAGGAACTTCATTATTAGCAAGCTAGGGGGTTGGGGAATTGTCCCAGAAACCATTGCAAGACGAGGCCGTTTCATCTTTGGTCCCATTTTGAGCCTTGGGTCCCATCATTTTTACGTACGTCACTGTTTCGAGACCTTTGGAGATGTGGTCTGACTGGTGGACTCAACTTATCTGGTCTACGGAGCCCTTAATCGCTGGTGATCTACTGATGGGACTAGGACTGGAAGGGGGTCCACGTGGGCTTGGACGGCCCGTTTTTCCCCGTTTCGGGTAGGGATGGCTTCTAACATCACGGCTTGAGTCTTCTACCTAGTGACACTGGGCACATTCATGAATACATAATCCAGTTTTGTATTCACAGAGACTCCCCGCGGGCCCAGCAGTGCCCATCACACCCTTTATCATAAGACATGACAGAGACACCGCAGGGAAACACACAAGTGAGGATGTCTCAGCTAAATGATATGTCATCTCTCCTCCCCGTGACAATCTTGTTTTGACAGCCGCTCAAATAACAGACAATTTGTGCGCGATGTTCTGCGAAGCTGCTCGTCTTCCCCGCGCGCGGCGCTGAAGGCTCGGAACATTTTTAGATTATTTTACCCACATAGGGCTCATTTATGTCAAATAATATTGACTACAAAATTTTACCAAAATTCTGTCTGATACAAAAGTACCAATTTTAATTTTTTTTTGGTCGCGGTAGATACATTGTTGGTGTCGGAATATCCATATGACAAGGGGCTTTTTGGGAACAGGATATTTGGTAGCACAAAAAGGGACAAAATGTCAAATAAATTCACAAAATTAAAAAATAAAAACACAAAAAGTTACAACATAAGACACAAAATTGGAACCTGTATCACAAAAATGATCATTTGACCCCAAATTGTGTCGGGTATCATCAACCGGTGCCCCGCCAAACTTTTTGTAAGATCTGGATTTCATTTTATTCCGATTTTTTTTTTTTTTTATATTTTGTGTTTACAAAATGCATTTTGTGCTACAAAAAATATGTTTTATTGAATTCTAAGACTATCGTTCACACGGCCGTAAAACGGCTGAAAATACGGGGGCTGAACGCCACCAAACATCTGCCCATTGATCTCAATGGGAAAAAACGGCGTTCCGTACCCACAAGGCAGCGTGTGAACAGGGCCTAAGATTTTAGGTGTGGCTTCTGCTCAGAGAATGGTGGAAACGTTCATGGAATATTTTTGTGCGGGACTTGTTTTTGCTTTTTCTTCTTTCTTGGTTGTTTACCATTAACAGAACAAAGACAGGACGCGTCTGCGAGGCCGGGGGGGGGGGCACATCACGGGCACCTCACACAACTCAACAATGGGCCGAAGGGGAAGCAGATTTCAGAGACAGAGGTCACGCTCCAGTTATGGGCAAGGCCTCTACGGCAAATGAAAGGGACATTGTACATTTTAGAATTTTTTGAAAAAAAATCGTGAAAAATTTGTGAATTACCGCTCCCCATTCTGATAAATAGTCACAAGGCGGCAATACTTACGCAATAAGGTTCACAGTCACGTATTTGGTGCCCTCCTATGCGTTTTGCGATTCGGCCATAATACTCTAATGGTCGCTGGAAAGTGAATTTCGTTTTTCGTGATGCGACTATAGAGCACCGAATTTGTCACCTCGGGACGGCGCCATTTCAATGTCATTTTCGAAGCGTTACAACGGAGCGAGGCTTGGTAGAAGGAGAGACGAGGACGAGGTTTATTATATCGCTCCTCGCGACCCGCCTACAATCTCCTATTTTGCGGGATCTGTGGGATCGCTGCTCCGGAGCTATAAGAGACTTCTTAAAGGGGAAGTGCACCTAAAATTTAAAAGGAGATCCTCAGTAAATATAAGTTCTGGAGTCGCCCTCTTCTGTCCAAATATATATTTTCTGGGTTAAAACAAGTATGGCTGCCCTAAGGGTTGTCACCGTTACGGGAATGATGGTGCCTGGCCGCATATTTAGGCAAATTTGCCTATCAGGGGCCTGGAAAAGCTGGGTGACAACACTTGCGGGAGCTGTAACAGCGGCCATATTGGTTGGCAATGAGCCAGCAGGTGTCCTTGAGACTGGAGGAGGATAGGGGTTATCACCCAGCTTTCCTAGAGTCCTGACAAACCCGCCTTGGGATGCGTTGATTCCCTTCACCCTCTCCATACCGTTATAGGACCAGGTAGATTAGTCATTTAGGAGCCTGGACTAGGTGACAACCCTTTTGCGGCTTTCGTGGCGGCCATATTGTTTGTCACCCAGCTTTCCCGAAGACAGAAAATAAAAGAGGATGACTCAAGGTCAGTTATTTGCGGAGGACATGCCCTTTAAGGGGATCGGGGTCTCGCTTTAGTGTTCCTTTAAGTTGCTGGCGACCGCCGTGTCCATTTTCCCAGGCCGCCGCCGCCGCCCCTGAGACGTCGCGATCCGTCCTCACTGCTCCGCTGTCTTTCTGTGAAACACAAATACAGTCCCTGCAGGACGGCCAAGTCCCTGATTACATTGTCTATCTGACAAAACCATTAGTTAGTTGCAGTGAGAGGTTTTGCCAATTCTTACCTCATGCTCGCTAAGTGCTCGCTGTAATGATGTGAGAGCCGCCAGCGAGCCGTTCACCGACCTCCTGTGGTCCCTACGAGTACAGACGCGAAACGGCACCGAGATAAAGCACTTTTAACCAAATCAGGACCTATCTTAAAGAGATATTACACAAAAAATATCAACACGCTTCTTAAAGGGCAACACCACTCACATTATATGTGCATGCAACCACCCTCTATAATACAACAACCAGTTTAAGGCAAAACTCCACCAATATATTTGCTTTACCTTAAAGCGACATAATTTCTTATGCTCTAGTCACATCCAAAGCTGCGTTCAAAATTCTGTTAGTTCTTCGCTGCATTTTGGGAGCTCTCGTCACACTTACAAAATCCAGAACTAGACTGTTAGATAAGATAGATAAGTCGTAGTTTCTATTCTTATGCTCTAGTCACATCCAAAGCTAAATTCACATTTCTGTTCGTTCTTCGCTGCATTGTGGGAGCTCTCGTGACACTTACAAATCCAGAACTAGACTGTTAGGTTAGATAGATAAGTTGTAGTTTCCATTCTTATGCTCTAGTCACATCCAAAGCTGCGTTCACAATTCTGTTAGTTCTTCGCTGCATTGTGGGAGCTCTCGTGACACTTAGAAAATCCAGAACTAGACTGTTAGGTTAGATAGATAAGTCGTAGTTTCTAATAGTAGACGGTGGAATTGTGAATGCAGCTCTGGAGGTGACTAGAGTATAAGACATGATATGAGTCCAGTGAGGGTAAGAAAGGTAGAGCCAAGTGTTCGCTTAGTTACACAATGTTATGTGGAGTTAATGTGTGAAATATTATTAAATTCAGGACCATGATGCTTTGTGGCATGCAGGACCTTCAAACTGGGCGGGTCTTCTGATCAATCTAGTATAACACCTCCCACTTTTACTGCTGTGTGTGGGAGGAGACGTTGTTCATTGGTTGTCACCTTCAGATAATGAATTAGGGGGGGGGTATAGGTTTTACTTTTCATGGTCACAATATTTAGACCCATGATGCTTTGCAGCACCAGTGGCTCATCTGAGAACTGACCTTCAGGGTAAAGTAAGGCGGACTGATGGGGCAATGGGGCAGTTCCTTCAGGCCCAGCTGCTGTGGACCCCACAGCTCAAGACCATGAGGCCGTCAGTGATTGCTGGGCTCTGTAGTTCTACAGTAGCCCTTGTACTGCAACCAGGGCAGGCTGGGAGTTGTAGGCTTCTAGTAGTGGATGTTGGGACTTGTAGTTCTACAAATGTTGGAGAAATATTTGTCCTCCATCGTACATTGCCATTCACGATCACATCCAGAAACTGCGCCTGCCGCCCAGAGAGCGCCCCCCAGAGGTCTGGCATCTGTCACCCGCACACCGGCTCTGCCCATATTCACATTGTCTGGCTCTGCCCATTATAAATCAGCGGCTGGTAAGATGGTGACAGCTCCTGCCCGGAGGGCTACGAGTCCCATGAGACCCCCGATAACTGCAGGCACTGGATCCTGACGTGGCATGAAAACCGCCGAGCGAGGACCCGCGTCACGCACACACCCCGCACGCTACCCTGGAGCACGATACAGGGGGGGGCTGATGAGAACGTATATACTGCCCCCTGCTGTCCCCCCATCATCTGCCTATTCATGTGTGATACCCCCCCCCCCCCCAGAACCACAAAGCACTACAATTCCCAGCATGTAATGTGTGCCGCTGATCAATGTATCTAAGCCTATCATGTGTGATACTGTCTGCTGAGCTGTGTATCTAATCCTATCATGTGTGATACTGTCTGCTGAGCTGTGTATCTAATCCTGTCATGTGTGATACTGTCTGCTGAGCTGTGTATCTAATCCTATCATGTGTGATACTGTCTGCTGAGCTGTGTATCTAATCCTATCATGTGTGATACTGTCTGCTGAGCTGTGTATCTAATCCTATCATGTGTGATACTGTCTGCTGAGCTGTGTATCTAATCCTATCATGTGTGATACTGTCTGCTGAGCTGTGTATCTAATCCTATCATGTGTGATACTGTCTGCTGAGCTGTGTATCTAATCCTATCATGTGTGATACTGTCTGCTGAGCCCGTGTATCTCATCCTATCATGTGTGATACTGTCTGCTGAGCTGTGTATCTAATCCTATCATGTGTGATACTGTCTGCTGAGCCCGTGTATCTCATCCTATCATGTATGATACTGTCTGCTGAGCCTGTGTATCTAATCCTATAATGTGTGATACTGCCTGCTGAGCTGTGTATCTAATCCTATCATGCGTGATACTGTCTGCTGAGCTGTGTATCTAATCCTATCATGTGTGATACTGTCTGCTGAGCTGTGTATCTAATCCTATCATGTGTGATACTGTCTGCTGAGCGGTGTATCTAATCCTATCGTGTGATACAGTCTGCTGAGCCGTGTATCTAATCCTACCATGTGTGATACTGTCTGCTGAGAAACTGTATCTAATCCTATCATGTGTGATACTGTCTGCTGAGCCATGTATCTAATCCTATCATGTGTGATACTGTCTGCTGAGCCGCTGTATCTAATCCTATCATGTGTGATACTGTCTGCTGAGTCCTGTATCTAATCCTATCATGTGTGATACTGCCTGCTGAGCTGTGTATCTAATCCTATCATGTGTGGTACTGTCTGCTGAGCCACTGTATCTAATCCTATCATGTGTGATACTGTCTGCTGAGATACTGTATCTAATCCTATCATGTGTGATACTGTCTGCTGAGCAACTGTATCTAATCCTATCATGTGTGATACTGTCTGCTGAGCCGCTGTATCTAATCCTATCATGTGTGATACTGTCTGCTGAGTCCTGTATCTAATCCTATCATGTGTGATACTGCCTGCTGAGCTGTGTATCTAATCCTATCATGTGTGGTACTGTCTGCTGAGCAACTGTATCTAATCCTATTATGTGTGATACTATCTGCTGAGCGGTGTATCTAATACTATCATGTGTGATACTGTCTGCTGAGCTGTGTATCTAAGCTTATCATGTGTGATACTGTCTGCTGAGCGGTGTATCTAATCCTATCCTGTGTGATACTGTCTGCTGAGCTGTGTATCTAAGCCTATCATGTGTAATACTGTCTGCTGTGCTGGTGTATCTAATCCTATCATGTGTGATACTGTCTGCTGAGCAACTGTATCTAATCCTATCATGTGTGATACTGTCTGCTGAGCTGTGTATCTAATCCTATCATGTGTGATACTGTCCGCTGAGCTGTGTATCTAAGCCTATCATGTGTGATACTGTCTGCTGAGCTGTGTATCTAATCCTATCATGTGTGATACTGTCTGCTGAGCGGTGTATCTAATCCTATCCTGTGTGATACTGTCTGCTGAGCTGTGTATCTAAGCCTATCATGTGTAATACTGTCTGCTGTGCTGGTGTATCTAATCCTATCATGTGTGATACTGTCTGCTGAGCTGTGTATCTAATCCTATCATGTGTGGTACTGTCTGCTGAGCTGTGTATCTAATCCTATCCTGTGTGATACTGTCTGCTGAGCTGTGTATCTAATCCTATCATGTGTGATACTGTCTGCTGTGTATCTAAGCCTATAATATGTAATACTGTCTGCTGTGCTGGTGTATCTAATCCTATAATGTGTGATACTGTTTGCTGAGCCCTGTATCTAATCCTATCATGTGTGATACTGTCTGCTGTGCTGGTGTATCTAATCCTATCATGTGTGATACTGTCTGCTGTGCTGGTGTATCTAATCCTATCATGTGTGATACTGTCTGCTGAGCTGTGTATCTAATCCTATCATGTGTGATACTGTCTGCTGAGCTGTGTATCTAATCCTATCATGTGTGATACTGCCTGCTGAGCTGTGTATCTAATCCTATCATGTGTGATACTGTCTGCTGAGCCGTGTATCTAATCCTATCATGTGTGATACTGTCTGCTGAGCCGTGTATCTAATCCTATCATGTGTGATACTGTCTGCTGAGCTGTGTATCTAATCCTATCATGTGTGATACTATCTGCTGAGCTGTGTATCTAATCCTATCATGTGTGATACTGTATGCTGAGCTGTGTATCTAATCATATCCTGTGTGATACTGTCTGCTGAGCTGTGTATCTAATCCTATCATGTGTGATACTGTCTGCTGAGCTGTGTATCTAATCCTATCATGTGTGATACTCTCTGCTGAGCTGTGTATCTAATCCTATCATGTGTGATACTGTCTGCTGAGCCATGTATCTAATCCTATCATGTGTGATACTGTCTGCTGAGCAAGTGTATCTAATCCTATCATGTGTGATACTGTCTGCTGAGCTGTGTATCTAATCCTATCATGTGTGATACTGTCTGCTGAGCTGTGTATCTAATCCTATCATGTGTGATACTGTCTGCTGAGCTGTGTATCTAATCCTATCATGTGTGATAGTCTGCTGAGCCATGTATCTAATCCTATAATGTGTGATACTGTCTGCTGTGTATCTAATCCTATCATGTGTGATACTGTCTGCTGAGCCGTGTATCTAATCCTATCATGTGTGATACTGTCTGCTGAGCTGTGTATCTAATCCTATCATGTATGATACTGTCTGCTGAGCCATGTATCTAATCATATAATGTGTGATACTGTCTGCTGTGTATCTAATCCTATCATGTGTGATACTGTCTGCTGAGCCGTGTATCTAATCCTATCATGTGTGATACTGTCTGCTGAGCTGTGTATCTAATCCTATCATGTGTGATACTGTCTGCTGAGCCGTGTATCTAATCCTATCATGTGTGATACTGTCTACTGAGCCGTGTATCTAATCCTATCATGTGTGATACTGTCTACTGAGCCGTGTATCTAATCCTATCATGTGTGATACTGTCTACTGAGCCGTGTATCTAATCCTATCATGTGGGATACTGTCTGCTGAGCCGCTGTATCTAATCCTATCATGTGTGATACTGTCTGCTGAGCTGTGTATCTAATCCTATCCTGTGTGATACTGTCTGCTGAGCTGTGTATCTAATCCTATCATGTGCGATACTGTCTGCTGAGCCGTGTATCTAATCCTATCATGTGCGATACTGTCTGCTGAGCCGTGTATCTAATCCTATCATGTGTGATACTGTCTGCTGTGCTGCTGTATCTAATCCTATCATGTGTGATACTGTCTGCTGAGCTGTGTATCTAATCCTATCATGTGTGATACTGTCTGCTGAGCCGTGTATCTAATCCTATCATGTGTGATACTGTCTGCTGAGCTGTGTATCTAATCCTATCATGTGTGCCATCAATGTTGCGGTTAATAAATTGGTATTGATTGATCAGCGGCGCGGTGCCTTTACTCCTCGGCTGCCGCTTCTCTCCCCGGTAATGTGGCCGTCGCTGTCCCTTCCCCCCAGGATATATTGATCGCCGACTCTGACAAATTAGAAATTATTTCTGTGCAAACCGATCAATCAAGGTTGTTTCACAGCCAGCCGGACGCTGGAGCGGGGGAGGGGATCGGACTCACACAATGAGAGACGCTGCGGTGCCGTCCGCTGGGGAGAACCGGGCGATGATCTACTTCATATAGAAAGATATTCCGGATAATCAATAATCTCCTAATATCAGCCTGATAAACCCCTCAACTAAGCGTGCCCGGCCGAGGGAGGGGGACCCCAGAACTAGCACCCACACCCGGGGTACAGGATAACGACACTGACACTTGGGGTACAGGATAATGACACTTGGGGTACAGGATAACGAGACACTGACACTTGGGGTACAGGATAATGACACTTGGGGTACAGGATAATGATACACTGACACTTGGGGTACAGGATAATGACACTGACACTTGGGGTACAGGATAATGATACACTGACACTTGGGGTACAGGATAATGATACACTGACACTTGGGGTACAGGATAATGATACACTGACACTTGGGGTACAGGATAATCACACACTGACACTCGGGGTACAGGATAATGACACTTGGGGTACAGGATAATGATACTGACACTTGGGGTACAGGATAATGACACTTGGGGTACAGGATAATGACACACTGACACTCGGGGTACAGGATAATGACACTTGGGGTACAGGATAATGATACACTGACACTTGGGGTACAGGATAATGACACTTGGGGTACAGGATAATGATACACTGACACTTGGGGTACAGGATAATGATACACTGACACTTGGGGTACAGGATAATGAGACGCTGACACTTGGGGTACAGGATACTGACACTTGGGGTACAGGATAATGACACTGACACTTGGGGTACAGGATAATGAGACGCTGACACTTGGGGTACAGGATAATGACACTTGGGGTACAGGATAATGACACTTGGGGTACAGGATAATGATACACTGACACTTGGGGTACAGGATAATGATACTGACACTTGGGGTACAGGATAATGACACTGACACTTGGGGTACAGGATAATGACACTGGCACTTGGGGTACAGGATAATGACACTGACACTTGGGGTACAGGATAATGACACTGACACTTGGGGTACAGGATAATGACACTGACACTTGGGGTACAGGATAATGATACACTGACACTTGGGGTACAGGATAATGACACTTGGGGTACAGGATAATGACACTTGGGGTACAGGATAATGATACACTGACACTTGGGGTACAGGATAATGAGACGCTGACACTTGGGGTACAGGATAATGAGACGCTGACACTTGGGGTACAGGATAATGACACTGACACTTGGGGTGCAGGATAATGAGACGCTGACACTTGGGGTACAGGATAATGATACACTGACACTTGGGGTACAGGATAATGACACTTGGGGTACAGGATAATGATACACTGACACTTGGGGTACAGGATAATGAGACGCTGACACTTGGGGTACAGGATAATGAGACGCTGACACTTGAGGTACAGGATAATGATACGCTGACACTTGGGGTACAGGATAATGACACTTGGGGTACAGGATAATGATACACTGACACTTGGAGTACAGGATAATGACACTGGCACTTGGGGTACAGGATAATGACACACTGACACTTGGGGTACAGGATAATGACACACTGACACTTGGGGTACAGGATAATGACACTGGCACTTGGGGTACAGGATAATGACACACTGACACTTGGGGTACAGGATAATGACACTGACACTTGGGGTACAGGATAATGACACTGACACTTGGGGTACAGGATAATGACACTGACACTTGGGGTACAGGATAATGAGACGCTGACACTTGGGGTACAGGATAATGATACACTGACACTTGGGGTACAGGATAATGACACTTGGGGTACAGGATAATGATACACTGACACTTGGGGTACAGGATAATGAGACGCTGACACTTGGGGTACAGGATAATGAGACGCTGACACTTGGGGTACAGGATAATGACACTTGGGGTACAGGATAATGACACTTGGGGTACAGGATAATGAGATGATAACTTGGGGACACGTTGTGATGTTGATGTTTGGATCCGGACCTCAGTCATTATAAACAGGTGATATAATAGGGGGATGATTGTCGGATTATTAGAGATTACAGATGTGGGGGATGGGGCCGGATTACTAATATGTAGATGAGATTATTCCGGTCAGTCGTCGTGTCCAGGGCAATAAATCATCATCCGCTTGTCCTGTCGGGAGTGTAAATAAAACCTGTTCCTTGTACAATAAAAAGTTCTACTTATTTCTTATAGACTTTGTGTTTCTATTCCACTCAATTTTGAAGATTTCTTCTTGCTTTCAAAGAATGGAAACATTCTTGTTTGCTTTAAAACCTGTCCTTACCTAATACCTCTCACAGCTGAAGGTTTGTTACAATTGTATCCAGTCCAGACAATCCTCTGTGAGATGAACATCCGGGACTCCAGTCTGATACATTTTACCTGCACTGATACATTGCAACAAACTATCAGGACAGGAGATATTTGTGATGCTGTTGTGTTTACAGAGGATTGTCTAGACTAGAAACAATTGTAACAACCCCTCAGCTGTGAGAAATATGAGGTCTCGACAAGGTTGGGAGCCTCAGGATGTAAACAAAAAATTCCTATTCACTGACAGCAAGAAGAGATCTTGAAAACGGCGAAGAATCAAAACAATTTATTGGAAAGTTAACCCTTGTCCCACGACAATCCCCATAGCTGCACCATTGACATAGCATTGTGTGTCGCTATCATCTTAAAGGGGACTTACACCTAAATTATAGACATTTTATTGCGTCACTGTCCCTTTAAGTCGGCCGTTTCTGTCTAGAAGTGCGGTAATGAATCTCCGACTATTATTTATTCCTTCACTTCCTTCCCCAATATAAACTAATCTTAGAGGTGTGAAGCCAAAATGATGGGCATAGTGCGGATATTTCCTCTCCTCGTGAGTCAGAGGTGAGTGTGCGGAAGACCAGCGGGGGAAGGGAGAATGAGAAAAAGGGGGGAGGCGTGGCTGTATCTCGTCTATTTGTAAATAAAAATATAACCAATAAAGTTATTCAAAATAAAATTATATAATGGTGACTCCACCCATATTGTATTAAAGTCCTGGATCAGGGGCCAAAGGGGTGGAGCATGAATACAATTTACATAAGCAGGATGATAGGGGTGGGGTTTTACAAGGCTCCACCCATTTATGTCATGACCATGAAGCTATGGGGTAAAACGCCTCAATCAAAAATCTCCCATTCAATAAAGTCTTGGATTCAGGACCCAAAAAGGGTGGAGCAAAAAAGAATTTACAGTAACCAGGATGATGGGGGTGGGGCTAGTGCAAATCTCCGCTGACTTATTTTAAGGACCATGATGCTTTGCGGTAGGTTGTTGCGTTCAAAAATATTAAATTCCAAAAAGTCCTGGCTTTAGGGCCCCGAAGGGTGGAGCGTCCCAGAAGGACCATAAAATCTGAAAAACTTCTGTATAACAGGGGTGGAGTTTTGTACAAAGCTCCGCCCACAATTTTCAGCACCGTAATGCTTTGTGGCAGGTTGTCATATTCAAAAATATCCAACTCAATAAAGTTCCGGCTTCAGGACCCAGAAGGGTGGAGTGTCCTAGATGGCCCGTAAAATGTGATGGATTTAGTATATAAGGGGTGGGGTTTGTGCGTGGCTCCACCCTTAAATTTCAAGACCATGATGCTTTGCAGCAAGTCATTTCCTTGGGCCAAACCGCCTTCCCCACAGGGCCACCAGTTCTACAGATCCCAGAAGAGATGTTCTGAGGGCACATACAATTACCCTTAAAGGGGCGTGGCCTTTTCATTTCACTATGCCCCGCCCCCTTTTTTTTTTCTCTTTTTTTTTTTATTTTTTAAAATGTAACTTTATTTAAATGTCTCCCTGGGCTTGACCTCTGGACAGAAGAAAAATTTGCGTGAAGTCTTCCCTGTCGTACGAGCAGATGCAGCCAGTAATTCTAAAAGCCGCTCGCTAATGTTCCGCCGCCGTCACCACAATTAATCTCGCCGGATAATACGGGTCAGGGGAAGACGAGGAACGGGGAAGGAGTGAATTTCAAATCAGCGTTCAGTAAATTAAAAGCAAATCACATATTGAGTGCGAAGGTTACAGATCGGTAACTGGGATGTGTAATGATGTAGCAGAGCCAGCGCCGTATCCGCCGCGTCCTCTCCGGCATTCCCGTCACGTCCGTCTCCTCTTTGGAGTTTGATCTAATGGTTACAGCGAAGATCTGCGCACCGACGGAATAAGACCAAGTAAATGCGATGAAGTGGGCCTGACCTCGTTACCCATAAGGCTCTTTGTTTTGCAAAACAGGGTCAAAGGGTTAAAACCGCGGTTTGTGTTAGCGGAGGAACGAGCGGTGATTTATGGCGATACTAAGTGCCTCCATCTGGTACTGACCTTCTCCTGGCGCGTGATTCGTCAATAAAGGGCCGGCTCACGTCTGTGCCAACATGCGGGCATGAGGAGAGGGGACGGCCATGGCAGATGCCGCGAAACTTCTGTCCTCCATCTTGGTCGAAAACTTAAAATTTCATTAAGAAGTAAATTGCAGAGAGCTTTTATGGTATGATGTAACGAAATGCTCATCCTGATCCTCCTGGTTCATGAATATAATGCTAGGATTGCAGTAAAGACTGACACTTATACAGGCAGAGCAGTGGAAGAGGAGGGGGGACTTACCATAAATGAATGACAAGATACGGGGAAGGTTCTGTGCACCATATTGTAATGTAAGGTGATCAATGCTCATCCTGATCCTCCTGGTTCATGAATATAATGCTAGGATTGCAGTAAAGACTGACACTTATACAGGCAGAGCAGTGAAAGAGGAGGGGGGACTTACCATAAATGTATGACAAGATACGGGGAAGGTTCTGTCCACCATATTGTAATGTAAGGCGATCAATGCTCATCCTGATCCTCCTGGTTGATGAATATAATGCTAGAATTGCAGTAAAGACTGACACTTATACAGGCAGAGCAGTGGAAGAGGAGGGGGACTTACCATAAATGAATGACAAGACACGGGGAAGGTTCTGTGCACCATATTGTAATGTAAGGCGATCAATGCTTACCCTGATCCTCCTGGTTCATGAATATAATGCTAGAATTGCAGTAAAGACTGACACTTATACAGGCCGAGCAGTGGAAGAGGAGGGGGACTTACCATAAATGAATAACAAGATACGGGGAAGGTTCTGTCCATCATATTGTAATGTAAGGCGATCAATGCTCAACCTGATCCTCCTGGTTGATGAATATAATGCTAGGATTGCAGTAAAGACTGACACTTTTACAGGCAGAGCAGTGGAAGAGGAGGGGGACTTACCACAAATGAATGACAAGATACGGGGAAGGTTCTGTCCACCATATTGTAATGTAAGGCGATCAATGCTCATCCTGATCCTCCTGGTTCCTGATCTTCATTGAATAGTGACAGAAATGGATTACCTCACAATGTATAAGGCTGATATTTGGGTGTGTGTCTCTTTAAATGCCGCACTCTTTTGGTTCGAGTTACTTTGTGTATTTTGACCAAATTAATGCGGAATTTCTGCAATTGTGAGCTGATTGGTGGAGGGGCTTCCTATCCCCGATCCCGTCTTCTCCATGATACCAGATGTAATGCCCCGCTCCATTGTGCGTCCTGTTTGGCCATTATCTCTGCAGCTAAATGGGGACATTACTGACCAATATCTGCTCCATCTGCGGCGCCGGCAGGTGCTGCAAACCGTCCGCCGGGCTCCATTCACTCAGCACTTTGATGAACGCTCATTTATTCGCCGCCGCTACGTGTTATTGTGTGTTCGGAAGCAAATGTACGTCTCCGCAATCATCTGACGCTTCCTCGTCTTCAATGTTCAAGTCCCTAAACTTAGCAGCGATCTTAACCCCCGGGGGCCTGGTATACAGAGCAAAAGCTGCGGGGGGACTAAAAGTGCCAGCATGTCCTCCCAACCAGACACAGCCTAAACCTTTACAAGCGCCATTCATTTCACGACACTATCCATGACGTCTCCAAAGAAGAGGGATCTGGAGGAGGTCCTGAGTTAAAGGGATTGTCCATTTCCATCCACCCTATTAGGGAATTCTGGGTAATAGAGGGGGGGTCTTCTGTGCAGGACCCTCATCTCCTATCCAGAATGGAGAGCGATTGCAAAGAGCGTCTCTATCTCTGGGGGACCGGTCCTGTCCTGTATTACACAGACAACACATTGATATGAATGGACATGGTGTAATACTTCATTTATCCTGTGGTGGCGCTGCAGGGAAATTAAACACTTACTGCCAGATAACCCCACCGATCACAGATGATCACTGGAGGTCCCAGCAGGAGGGCACTTTGTGATGATTTTATTGTTAAGGGACCCTTCTTTCAAGTAGGGATTGTCCAAAGCGGAGACCCCCTTTAAGGACGAGATAATGGACCACCACCTGCACTGATGGTCAGAGAGACCTTTGCCCTTGTTTCAGGCCATCAATTTTTTCAAAATGTCAGAGAATCTTCTTTTGCGATACTTAAAGGGATTGTTCAGGATTAGAATTGGGATTGTCCTCCGGTTGGGTGTGGTATTATTCACTTCAATGGAGCTGAGCTGCAGTACCATACATGACCCATGGACAGGTGTGGCGCTGTTTTTGGAAGAAAGCTACCATGAAGGACCCTCTTAATGGCTTATTGACTCCCTTTACGTGGTCCTATTGTCATGCTGGATCATATGTGGCCACCAGTTGAAGGACCGAAATTGCTGACCTGTGAAGGGCATATGGATTACAAAGGAAGCCCCTCTGGGCCCTTTTGGGCCCTTTTATGAGGTCCTCAAGGTTGGACCCATCCCAAATTGACCTTCCGTAAGGCTTGTCCTCTTCACAACATTGTAATGGTGGTCAACTAGAAAAGGTCTAAGGGTTATGGTCCTACAAGAGATGGGAAGAGGTCAACCAAGTGCTTCTATCTCATCAAAGGGGTTTGGTCCTCCACCACAAAGAGGACAAACTGTGATTTTTGGGGTTCACTCTGGTTTTTCATCATCTGAAGTCCTGGCTTTCTCCAAAACCCAAGCTGAAGGAATGGGATCTATTTTCCAAGTCAACCATGATAATGGACAAATTCTACGTGTAACGAGAAACCAGGGACGTGAACATTATGGACCATACCTCCTGGTTCTGCCCCGTGGGGGTGGAGGGTGAAGCTACGTATAGGGACGTTCTTCCATGAATGGTTGATGGGGGAATCACGTTATGAGTTTCAGGGGAGAAGTGAGATGTTAATAATGGCCGTGGTGGTGCCCGCAGCTCCAACCAATAGGATTATCATGTAATTGGTGTGAGGGCGGGGGACACGCATTAGTAGGACCCCCGACATAGGGAAGTGCAGCTCAAGGCAGGAAGGATAATGTGTTTGGCTGGCGGCCATCTATTATAGACCATTAATGGAGCACAGGTCCACCACAGCATAATGGATTTATAATGACCTCGGAGTGCTATAATAGTGTCACAGGCTGCACCGGTAATGAGGTGATGAATGAATATCTATCTATCTATCTCATATCTATCTATCTATCTATCTATCTATCTATCTATCTATCTATCTATCTATCTATCTATCTATCTATCTATCTATCTATCTCATATCTATCTATCTATCTCATATCTATCTATCTATCTATCTATCTATCTATCTCATATCTATCTATCTATCTATCTATCTATCTATCTATCTATCTATCTATCTATCTATCTATCTATCTATCTATCTATCTCATATCTATCTATCTCATATCTATCTATCTAATATCTATCTATCTAATATCTATCTATCTATCTATCTATCTATCTATCTATCTATCTATCTATCTATCTATCTATCTATCTATCTATCTATCTATCTATCTATCTATCTATCTATCTATCTCATATCTCTATCTATCTCATATCTATCTATCTATCTATCTATCTATCTATCTATCTATCTATCTATCTATCTATCTATCTATCTATCTATCTATCTCATATCTATCTATCTATCTCATATCTATCTATCTATCTATCTATCTATCTATCTATCTATCTATCTATCTATCTATCTATCTATCTATCTATCTATCTATCTATCTATCTATCTCATATCTATCTATCTCATATCTATCTATCTAATATCTATCTATCTAATATCTATCTATCTATCTATCTATCTATCTATCTATCTATCTATCTATCTATCTATCTATCTATCTATCTATCTATCTATCTATCTATCTATCTATCTATCTATCTATCTATCTCATATCTATCTATCTATCTCATATCTATCTATCTATCTATCTATCTATCTATCTATCTATCTATCTATCTATCTATCTATCTATCTATCTATCTATCTATCTATCTATCTATCTCATATCTATCTATCTATCTATCTATCTCATATCTATCTATCTATCTATCTATCTATCTATCTATCTATCTATCTATCTATCTATCTATCTATCTATCTATCTATCTATCTCATATCTATCTATCTCATATCTATCTATCTCATATCTATCTATCTCATATCTATCTATCTCATATCTATCTATCTCATATCTATCTATCTCATATCTATCTATCTCATATCTATCTATCTCATATCTATCTATCTATCTATCTATCTATCTATCTATCTATCTATCTATCTATCTATCTATCTATCTATCTATCTATCTATCTATCTATCTATCTATCTATCTATCTATCTATCTCATATCTATCTATCTATCTATCTCATATCTATCTATCTATCTATCTCATATCTATCTATCTATCTATCTCATATCTATCTATCTATCTATCTATCTATCTATCTATCTATCTATCTATCTATCTATCTATCTATCTATCTATCTCATATCTATCTATCTATCTATCTCATATCTATCTATCTATCTATCTATCTATCTCATATCTATCTATCTATCTATCTCATATCTATCTATCTCATATCTATCTATCTATCTATCTATCTATCTATCTATCTATCTATCTATCTATCTATCTATCTATCTATCTATCTATCTATCTATCTATCTATCTATCTATCTATCTATCTATCCATACACCATTAGATGATCTTGTTATCCAGGTCTTGTGAGATGTGGTATAATGGAGGGGGGGGGGGGGGGGGGCGGTAATGGTTTCTGGAGTTGACGAGTTTCTTTGGGGAATAAATAATTGAGTGGATTGATGGCACTGGCCTCGCTGCCCCAGACGTTGTCATATCGGTTCGGGTCCGGCACGTCTCTCGCCCCTCCATGTGCTTAATCTAGAACTTTTTGAATATTTTTGAGGTCATTTCTATTGATTTCCGTGGGGCTTGATGGTAAAATTGGGTTTCAGGCGTCACCTCCTTCTCCATGGCAGCTGGACGTCATGATGGCGGCACATATATCCTCAGTACCTAGTGGATTCAGCCCCCGTATATCCCAGCGTGGGAGCGGAGGTGTGTGAGGCTGACCGGAAGGTAAACAGGAATATGGAGGCCTGCGAGAGGAAGCCGCGAACAATATTCCACTAGTCTGTAGAGGAAACATTAATATGACATTGCTGATGAGCGGAGAAAGTGTGCGGGTGGGTTTATCGGACCCAGCAGAGACCTGTTCATACTATTCAAAGTGAAGGAGGAGGCCGCCATATTGTGATCTGACACGGACATGTATGGTAGTCGCCATACGCCAAGAACAAAACCTCACGTCTGTTTAAATAAAGTTTATTGAAGGACGGGATCAGACTTGATAAGATATATGAACTGAGGCCTAGTATATGACACATCCTGTGCTCCCTTCAACAAACTTTATTGACACAACCCCACACAACCACTTTAATCCCTTCCCTTTTGGGATTTTTCATTTTCGTTTTTCACTCGCCGCCTTCTAACAGCCATAACTTTTTTATTTTTCCGTCCATAGAGCGGTGTGAGGGCTTATTTTTTGCGGGAGGAGTTGTAGTTTCTACGGGTAGCATTTAAAGTACGATATAATGTACTGGGAAACCGAAAAAACAATTATTTGCCGGCTGAAATTGGAATAAACTGCGATTCCTCAATTGTTTTTTGCTTTTTTGTGTGGTTACGGCATTCACCGTGCGGTAAAAACGACAACGTAACTTTTTTCTGCGGCTCAATACGATTACGGTGATACCAAATTTATATAGTTTTTTAATATTTTACTACTTTTAAAGAAAAAAAAAACAGAGCTTTTTTATTTTTTCATCGATTGGCGTGACGGCTAATTTTTTGCGCGACGAGCTGTAGTTTTTATCTGTATTATTTTTTGGTACATATCATTTTTGGATCACTGTTTATTCAATTTTTTGTGGAACTAAGTTGACAGAATTGCTTAACAGAGGCAGAGTGAAGGCAGTCCTGGCGGCCTTCATTAGGCCCCTGGGCTGCCATGACAACCATCGTCACCCCCAATCTCATTACCTTAGGGGCAATGAGCTGTCGGAGGGGACAGCCCCCCTCTTTTCAACGTCTCCGATGCTACAGCCGAGGAACAGCGCGATCGCTGTCCCCGGCCGTTAGTTCCGGGTGTCAGCTGTAAAACACAGCCGACACCCGCAGCGTATGGAGCGTTCTCCATACATTCCCCCCTTGCACTACGACGTACCAGACACGTCATTTTGCTGGAACGGGTTAACGGCATGTTTATATAGTCAGGTTGAGCGCCGCGGCTCCTTCAATCAACTGATCGGCAGAGGTGACCAGAGCCGGACCTCCACCGATCAGATATTGGCGGCCTATCAATATTAAAGTCTCGGACAATATGACGTATATCTAGTCTGTACTCCCCAAAAGTCTATTGCGGCAAATCCATCTTTGGCGTGTAATTCGCGAACGCCTTATTCCCATGAACCCGTCTCTTTTATGCCCGCGGCAGTTTTGATGTCTTTCCATTTCTGCCATTATATTTTGAAGATCTTTTTGAATGGACGGATCTTTCGTCTCATTTTATTGGGCGTCGGACGCACTCGCCGAGGCCTCGCATAATGTCAGAATCCCAGTTGTTCATCTTAGATAAGCAATTTTGTTCTAGCGATTATCGTGCTCGGCGCGGCGGGGGATGGGGGGGCTGGCGGGAAATTGATGGTGCTTTGTCTGTGGAGAGATCTGACCCCTTTTAACATGTAATTGCAGAACTGCTATGGGTTTTTTTTGTTTTTTTACCACGCTGCACCGGTTGATTTTTATCATTAGGTATAAATTGCGCCATTTAAATAAAAATTTTTTAAGGTTGACTCCACTTATAACGTAAAAATTGAGATGTGACTGATGTTAACCCCCAATATCCCACTCCCAACATGTCACACACACACAGGAGTCGAGGAAGCTGAGATACAAGGAGCTGTTTGTTGGGACCTCACACTCAGGCGAAATTCACACGAACGTGTGCGTTTTGCGCGCGAAAAACGTCCGAAAAATCGGAAGCAGGACGCTTCCAAACATCTGCCCGTTGATTTCAATGGAAAAACGGCGTTCTGTTCCGACGGAGCGTTTTTCGCTGCGTTTTTTTGACTCTGCGTGTGAACATACCCTTATAAAACTTGGATTTTGGAAGTCTAGAAAACCTGTGCTACAAACCATGGGTGTATAGGAGGCCATATTGGTTGTTGCCGTTGACCCCGATGTGAATTCGCGTGACTCCTTGCAATCCTATGGACGCGGTTGAAAGTTGCGCGACTGCGGACGTTCGTCTAATGTCTCCTACTCGCCGGACAACTGTCTAATATTTTTACAGCTGTTCTGACCTCGGAGGAGATGAGCAGAGAATATTTTATCCCCCCCCCCCCCCCTGCTACATCCCAATATTATTTTAGGTTAATTACCGGTATAAATAGCCTGGATTAAAGAAGAACTCCGCACAGCGGGCCGCAAACTTGTAAAGAAGACTTTGTAGTGACTTAAGTCCTGATCAGTGTCCCTGTAATGTAAGACGACCGGAACAGAGAGCGATTGTAAAAGCAGCTGCTATAACGATATTACGAGGCCCTCAGAGCTGTCTGAGTGGTGACAATATGAAACCGTAGATCAGGCGAGGGGCCCCGGATGACGTCCTCCGTCCACATCTTCTTGTATATAGTGATATGGAGCATGCTGGTATAACCTGGGTATCTCCTGTATATAATTATATATGTACAGCTGGTATAAGTTATACACCTTCTTGTATATAGTGAGATGGAGCATGCTGGTATAACCTGGGTATCTTCTGTATATAATTATATATGTACAGCTGGTATAAGTTATACATCTTCTTGTATATAGTGATATGGAGCATGCTGGTATAACCTGGGTATCTTCTGTATATAATTATATATGTACAGCTGGTATAAGTTATACATCTTCCTGTATATAGTGATATGGAGCATGCTGGTATAACCTGGGTATATTCTGTATATAATTATATATGTACAGCTGGTATAAGTTATACATCTTCCTGTATATAGTGATATGGAGCATGCTGGTATAACCTGGGTATCTCCTGTATATAATTATATATGTACAGCTGGTATAAGTTATACATCTTCTTGTATATAGTGATATGGAGCATGCTGGTATAACCTGGGTATCTTCTGTATATAATTATATATGTACAGCTGGTATAAGTTATACTTCTTCCTGTATATAGTGATATGGAGCATGCTGGTATAACCTGGGTATATTCTGTATATAATTATATATGTACAGCTGGTATAAGTTATACATCTTCCTGTATATAGTGATATGGAGCATGCTGGTATAACCTGGGCATCTTCTGTATATAATTATATATGTACAGCTGGTATAAGTTATACATCTTCCTGTATATAGTGATATGGAGCATGCTGGTATAACCTGGGTATATTCTGTATATAATTATATATGTACAGCTGGTATAAGTTATACATCTTCCTGTATATAGTGATATGGAGCATGCTGGTATAACCTGGGTATCTCCTGTATATAATTATATATGTACAGCTGGTATAAGTTATACATCTTCTTGTATATAGTGATATGGAGCATGCTGGTATAACCTGGGTATCTCCTGTATATAATTATATATCTACAGCTGGTATAAGTTATACATCTTCTTGTATATAGTGATATGGAGCATGCTGGTGTAACCTGGGTATCTTCTGTATATAATTATATATGTACAGCTGGTATAAGTTATACATCTTCTTGTATATAGTGATATGGAGCATGCTGGTATAACCTGGGTATCTTCTGTATATAATTATATATGCACAGCTGGTATAAGTTACACATCTTCTTGTATATAGTGACATGGAGCATGCTGGTATAACCTGGGTATCTTCTGTATATAATTATATATGTACAGCTGGTATAAGTTATACATCTTCTTGTATATAGTGATATGGAGCATGCTGGTATAACCTGGGTATCTTCTGTATATAATTATATATGTACAGCTGGTATAAGTTACACATCTTCTTGTATATAGTGACATGGAGCATGCTGGTATAACCTGGGTATCTTCTGTATATAATTATATATGTACAGCTGGTATAAGTTATACATCTTCTTGTATATAGTGATATGGAGCATGCTGGTATAAACTGGGTATCCTCTGTATATAGTTATATATGTACAGCTGGTATAAGTTATACATCTTCTTATATATAGTGATATGGAGCATGCTGGTATGACCTGGGTATCTTCTGTATATAATTATATATATACAGCTGGTATAAGTTATACATCTTCTTGTATATAGTGATATGGAGCATGCTGGTATAACCTGGGTATCTTCTGTATATAATTATATATGTACAGCTGGTATAAGTTATACATCTTCTTGTATATGGTGATATGGAGCATGCTGGTATAACCTGGGTATCTTCTGTATATAATTATATATGTACAGCTGGTATAAGTTATACATCTTCTTGTATATAGTGATATGCAGCATGCTGGTATAACCTGGGTATCCTCTGTATATAGTTATATATGTACAGCTGGTATAAGTTATACATCTTCTTGTATATAGTGATATGGAGCATGCTGGTATAGCCTGGGTATCTTCTGTATATAATTATATATGTACAGCTGGTATAAGTTATACATCTTCTTGTATATAGTGATATGGAGCATGCTGGTATAACCTGGGTATCCTCTGTATATAGTTATATATGTACAGCTGGTATAAGTTATACATCTTCTTATATATAGTGATATGGAGCATGCTGGTATAACCTGGGTATCTTCTGTATATAATTATATATGTACAGCTGGTATAAGTTATACATCTTCTTGTATATAGTGATATGCAGCATGCTGGTATAACCTGGTTATCTCCTGTATATAATTATATATGTAGAGCTGGTATAAGTTATACATCTTCTTGTATATAGTGATATGGAGCATGCTGGTATAACCTGGGTATCTTCTGTATATAATTATATATGTACAGCTGGTATAAGTTATACATCTTCTTGTATATAGTGATATGGAGCATGCTGGTATAACCTGGGTATCCTCTATATATAATTATATATGTACAGCTGGTATAAGTTATACATCTTCCTGTATATAGTGATATGGAGCATGCTGGTATAACCTGGGTATCTTCTGTATATAATTATATATGTACAGCTGGTATAAGTTACACATCTTCTTGTATATAGTGATATGGAGCATGCTGGTATAACCTGGGCATCTTCTGTATATAATTATATATGTACAGCTGGTATAAGTTATACATCTTCTTGTATACAGTGATATGGAGCATGCTGGTATAACCTGGGTATCTTCTGTATATAATTATATATGTACAGCTGGTATAAGTTATACATCTTCCTGTATATAGTGATATGGAGCATGCTGGTATAACCTGGGTATCTTCTGTATATAATTATATATGTACAGCTGGTATAAGTTACACATCTTCTTGTATATAGTGATATGGAGCATGCTGGTATAACATGGGTATCTCCTGTATATAATTATATATGTACAGCTGGTATAAGTTATACATCTTCTTGTATACAGTGATATGGAGTATGCTGGTATAACATGGGTATCTCCTGTATATAATTATATATGTACAGCTGGTATAAGTTATACATCTAATTGTATATAGTGATATGGAGCATGCTGGTATAACCTGGGTATCTTCTGTATATAATTATATATGCACAGCTGGTATAAGTTACACATCTTCTTGTATATAGTGACATGGAGCATGCTGGTATAACCTGGGTATCTTCTGTATATAATTATATATGTACAGCTGGTATAAGTTATACATCTTCTTGTATATAGTGATATGGAGCATGCTGGTATAAACTGGGTATCCTCTGTATATAGTTATATATGTACAGCTGGTATAAGTTATACATCTTCTTATATATAGTGATATGGAGCATGCTGGTATAACCTGGGTATCTTCTGTATATAATTATATATGTACAGCTGGTATAAGTTATACATCTTCTTGTATATAGTGATATGCAGCATGCTGGTATAACCTGGGTATCCTCTGTATATAGTTATATATGTACAGCTGGTATAAGTTATACATCTTCTTGTATATAGTGATATGGAGCATGCTGGTATAGCCTGGGTATCTTCTGTATATAATTATATATGTACAGCTGGTATAAGTTATACATCTTCTTGTATATAGTGATATGGAGCATGCTGGTATAACCTGGGTATCCTCTGTATATAGTTATATATGTACAGCTGGTATAAGTTATACATCTTCTTATATATAGTGATATGGAGCATGCTGGTATAACCTGGGTATCTTCTGTATATAATTATATATGTACAGCTGGTATAAGTTATACATCTTCTTGTATATAGTGATATGCAGCATGCTGGTATAACCTGGTTATCTCCTGTATATAATTATATATGTAGAGCTGGTATAAGTTATACATCTTCTTGTATATAGTGATATGGAGCATGCTGGTATAACCTGGGTATCTTCTGTATATAATTATATATGTACAGCTGGTATAAGTTATACATCTTCTTGTATATAGTGATATGGAGCATGCTGGTATAACCTGGGTATCCTCTATATATAATTATATATGTACAGCTGGTATAAGTTATACATCTTCCTGTATATAGTGATATGGAGCATGCTGGTATAACCTGGGTATCTTCTGTATATAATTATATATGTACAGCTGGTATAAGTTACACATCTTCTTGTATATAGTGATATGGAGCATGCTGGTATAACCTGGGCATCTTCTGTATATAATTATATATGTACAGCTGGTATAAGTTATACATCTTCTTGTATACAGTGATATGGAGCATGCTGGTATAACCTGGGTATCTTCTGTATATAATTATATATGTACAGCTGGTATAAGTTATACATCTTCCTGTATATAGTGATATGGAGCATGCTGGTATAACCTGGGTATCTTCTGTATATAATTATATATGTACAGCTGGTATAAGTTACACATCTTCTTGTATATAGTGATATGGAGCATGCTGGTATAACCTGGGTATCTTCTGTATATAATTATATATGTACAGCTGGTATAAGTTATACATCTTCTTGTATATAGTGATATGGAGCATGCTGGTATAACCTGGGTATCCTCTGTATATAGTTATATATGTACAGCTGGTATAAGTTATACATCTTCTTATATATAGTGATATGGAGCATGCTGGTATAACCTGGGTATCTTCTGTATATAATTATATATGTACAGCTGGTATAAGTTATACATCTTCTTGTATATAGTGATATGCAGCATGCTGGTATAACCTGGTTATCTCCTGTATATAATTATATATGTAGAGCTGGTATAAGTTATACATCTTCTTGTATATAGTGATATGGAGCATGCTGGTATAACCTGGGTATCTTCTGTATATAATTATATATGTACAGCTGGTATAAGTTATACATCTTCTTGTATATAGTGATATGGAGCATGCTGGTATAACCTGGGTATCCTCTATATATAATTATATATGTACAGCTGGTATAAGTTATACATCTTCCTGTATATAGTGATATGGAGCATGCTGGTATAACCTGGGTATCTTCTGTATATAATTATATATGTACAGCTGGTATAAGTTACACATCTTCTTGTATATAGTGATATGGAGCATGCTGGTATAACCTGGGCATCTTCTGTATATAATTATATATGTACAGCTGGTATAAGTTATACATCTTCTTGTATACAGTGATATGGAGCATGCTGGTATAACCTGGGTATCTTCTGTATATAATTATATATGTACAGCTGGTATAAGTTATACATCTTCCTGTATATAGTGATATGGAGCATGCTGGTATAACCTGGGTATCTTCTGTATATAATTATATATGTACAGCTGGTATAAGTTACACATCTTCTTGTATATAGTGATATGGAGCATGCTGGTATAACCTGGGTATCTTCTGTATATAATTATATATGTACAGCTGGTATAAGTTATACATCTTCTTGTATATAGTGATATGGAGCATGCTGGTATAACCTGGGTATCTTCTGTATATAATTATATATGTACAGCTGGTATAAGTTATACATCTTCTTGTATATAGTGATATGCAGCATGCTGGTATAACCCGGGTATCTTCTGTATATAATTATATATGTACAGCTGGTATAAGTTTATACATCTTCCTGTATATAGTGATATGAAGCATGCTGGTATAACCTGGGTATTTTCTGTATATAATTATATATGTACAGCTGGTATAAGTTATACATCTTCTTGTATATAGTGATATGGAGCATGCTGGTATAACCTGGGTATCTCCTGTATATAATTATATATGTACAGCTGGTATAAGTTATACATCTTCTTGTATATAGTGATATGGAGCATGCTGGTATAACCTGGGTATATTCTGTATATAATTATATACATACAGCTGGTATAAGTTATACATCTTGTATATAGTGATATGGAGCATGCTGGTATAACCTGGGTATCTTCTGTATATAATTATATATGTACAGCTGGTATAAGTTACACATCTTCTTGTATATAGTGATATGGAGCATGCTGGTATAACCTGGGTATCTTCTGTATATAATTATATATGTACAGCTGGTATAAGTTATACATCTTCCTGTATATAGTGATATGGAGCATGCTGGTATAACCTGGGTATCTTCTGTATATAATTATATATGTACAGCTAGTATATTATACATCTTCTTGTATATAGTGATATAGAGCATGCTGGTATAACCTGGGTATCTTCTGTATATAATTATATATGTACAGCTGGTATAAGTTACACATCTTCTTGTATATAGTGATATGGAGCATGCTGGTATAACCTGGGTATCTTCTGTATATAATTATATATGTACAGCTGGTATAAGTTATACATCTTCTTGTATATAGTGATATGGAGCATGCTGGTATAACCTGGGTATCTTCTGTATATAATTATATATGTACAGCTGGTATAAGTTATACATCTTCTTGTATATAGTGATATGCAGCATGCTGGTATAACCCGGGTATCTTCTGTATATAATTATATATGTACAGCTGGTATAAGTTTATACATCTTCCTGTATATAGTGATATGAAGCATGCTGGTATAACCTGGGTATTTTCTGTATATAATTATATATGTACAGCTGGTATAAGTTATACATCTTCTTGTATATAGTGATATGGAGCATGCTGGTATAACCTGGGTATCTCCTGTATATAATTATATATGTACAGCTGGTATAAGTTATACATCTTCTTGTATATAGTGATATGGAGCATGCTGGTATAACCTGGGTATATTCTGTATATAATTATATACATACAGCTGGTATAAGTTATACATCTTCTTGTATATAGTGATATGAAGCATGCTAGTATAACCTGGGTATTATCTGTATATAATTATATATGTACAGCTGGTATAAGTTATACATCTTCTTGTATATAGTGATATGGAGCATGCTGGTATAACCCGGGTATCTCCTGTATATAATTATATATGTACAGCTGGTATAAGTTATACATCTTCCTGTATATAGTGATATGGAGCATGCTGGTATAACCTGGGTATATTCTGTATATAATTATATATGTGCAGCTGGTATAAGTTATACTTCTTCTTGTATATAGTGATATGGAGCATGCTGGTATAACCTGGGTATATTCTGTATATAATTATATATGTACAGCTGGTATAAGTTATACATCTTCTTGTATATAGGGATATGGAGCATGCTGGTATAACCTGGGTATCTTCTGTATATAATTATATATGTACAGCTGGTATAAGTTATACATCTTCTTGTATATAGTGATATGGAGCATGCTGGTATAACCTGGGTATCTTCTGTATATAATTATATATGTACAGCTGGTATATGTTATACATCTTCTTGTATATAGTGATATGGAGCATGCTGGTATAACCTGGGTATCTTCTGTATATAATTATATATGTACAGCTGGTATAAGTTATACATCTTCTTGTATATAGTGATATGGAGCATGCTGGTATAACCTGGGTATCTCCTGTATATAATTATATATGTACAGCTGGTATAAGTTATACATCTTCTTGTATACAGTGATATGGAGCATGCTGGTATAACCTGGGTATCTTCAGTATATAATTATATATGTACAGCTGGTATAAGTTATACATCTTCTTGTATACAGTGATATGGAGCATGCTGGTATAACCTGGGTATATTCTGTATATAATTATATATGTACAGCTGGTATAAGTTATAGATCTTCTTGTATATAGTGATATGGAGCATGCTGGTATAACCTGGGTATATTCTGTATATAATTATATATGTACAGCTGGTATAAGTTATACATCTTCTTGTATATAGTGATATGGAGCATGCTGGTATAACCTGGGTATCTTCTGTATATAATTATATATGTACAGCTGGTATAAGTTATACATCTTCCTGTATATAGTGATATGGAGCATGCTGGTATAACCTGGGCATCTTCTGTATATAATTATATATGTACAGCTGGTATGAGTTATACATCTTCCTGTATATAGTGATATGGAGCATGCTGGTATAACCTGGGTATATTCTGTATATAATTATATATGTACAGCTGGTATAAGTTATACATCTTCTTGTATATAGTGATATGGAGCATGCTGGTATAACCTGTGTATCTTCTGTATATAATTATATATGTACAGCTGGTATAAGTTATACATCTTCTTGTATATAGTGATATGGAGCATACTGGTATAACCTGGGTATCTTCTGTATATAATTATATAGTTACAGCTGGTATAAGTTATACATCTTCCTGTATATAGTAATATGGAGCATGCTGGTATAACCTGGGTATCTTCTGTATATAATTATATATGTACAGCTGCTATAAGTTATACATCTTCTTGTATATAGTGATTTGGAGCATGCTGGTATAACCTGGGTATCTTCTGTATATAATTATATATGTACAGCTGGTATAAGTTATATATCTTCTTGTATATAGTGATATGGAGCATGCTGGTATAACCTGGGTATCTCCTGTATATAATTATATATGTACAGCTGGTATAAGTTATACATCTTCTTGTATATAGTGATATGGAGCATGCTGGTATAACCTGGGTATCTTCTGTATATAATTATATATGTACAGCTGGTATAAGTTATACATCTTCTTGTATATAGTGATATGGAGCATGCTGGTATAACCTGGGTATCTTCTGTATATAATTATATATGTACAGCTGGAATAAGTTATACATCTACCTGTATATAGTGATATGGAGCATGCTGGTATAACCTGGGTATCTTCTGTATATAATTATATATGTACAGCTGGTATAAGTTATATATCTTCTTTTATATAGTGATATGGAGCATGCTGGTATAAACTGGGTATCTTCTGTATATAATTATATATGTACAGCTGGAATAAGTTATACATCTACCTGTATATAGTGATATGGAGCATGCTGGTATAACCTGGGTATCTTCTGTATATAATTATATATGTACAGCTGGTATAAGTTATACATCTTCTTGTATATAGTGATATGGAGCATGCTGGTATAACCTGGGTATCTTCTGTATATAATTATATATGTACAGCTGGTATAAGTTATACATCTTCTTGTATATAGTGATTTGGAGCATGCTGGTATAACCTGGGCATCTTCTGTATATAATTATATATGTACAGCTGGTATAAGTTATACATCTTCTTGTATATAGTGATATGGAGCATGCTGGTATAACCTGGGCATCTTCTGTATATAATTATATATGTACAGCTGGTATAAGTTATACATCTTCTTGTATATAGTGATATGGAGCATGCTGGTATAACCTGGGCATCTTCTGTATATAATTATATATGTACAGCTGGTATAAGTTATACATCTTCTTGTATATAGTGATATGGAGCATGCTGGTATAAACTGGGTATCTTCTGTATATAATTATATATGTACAGCTGGTATAAGTTATACATCTTCTTGTATATAGTGATCTGGAGCATGCTGGTATAACCTGGGCATCTTCTGTATATAATTATATATGTACAGCTGGTATAAGTTATACATCTTCTTGTATATAGTGATATGGAGCATGCTGGTATAACCTGGGTATCTTCTGTATATAATTATATATGTACAGCTGGTATAAGTTATACATCTTCTTGTATATAGTGATATGGAGCATGCTGGTATAACCTGGGTATCTTCTGTATATAATTATATATGTACAGCTGGTATAAGTTATACATCTGCCTGTATATAGTGATATGGAGCATGCTGGTATAACCTGGGTATCTCCTGTATATAATTATATATGTACAGCTGGTATAAGTTACACATCTTCTTGTATATAGTGATATGGAGCATGCTGGTATAACCTGGGTATCTTCTGTATATAATTATATATGTACAGCTGGTATAAGTTATACATCTTCTTGTATATAGTGATATGGAGCATGCTGGTATAACCTGGGTATCTTCTGTATATAATTATATATGTACAGCTGGTATAAGTTATACATCTTCTTGTATATAGTGATATGGAGCATGCTGGTATAACCTGGGTATCTTCTGTATATAATTATATATGTACAGCTGGTATAACCTGGGTATCTTCTGTATATAATTATATATGTATAGCTGGTATAAGTTATACATCTTCCTGTATATAGTGATATGGAGCATGCTGGTATAACCTGGGTATCTTCTGTATATAATTATATATGTACAGCTGGTATAAGTTATACATCTTCCTGTATATAGTGATATGGAGCATGCTGGTATAACCTGGGTATCTTCTGTATATAATTATATATGTACAGCTGGTATAAGTTATACATCTTCTTGTATATAGTGATATGGAGCATGCTGGTATAACCCGGGTATCTTCTGTATATAATTATATATGTACAGCTGGTATAAGTTATACATCTTCTTGTATATAGTGATATGGAGCATGCTGGTATAACCTGGGTATCTTCTTTATATAATTATATATGTACAGCTGGTATAAGTTATATATCTTCTTGTATATAGTGATATGGAGCATGCTGGTATAACCTGGGTATCTTCTTTATATAATTATATATGTACAGCTGGTATAAGTTATATATCTTCTTGTATATCGTGATATGGAGCATGCTGGTATAACCTGGGTATCTTCTGTATATAATTATATATGTACAGCTGGTATAAGTTATACATCTTCTTGTATATAGTGATATGGAGAATGCTGGTATAACCTGGTTATCTTCTGTATATAATTATATATGTACAGCTGGTATGAGTTATACATCTTCTTGTATATAGTGATATGGAGCATGCTGGTATAACCTGGGTATCTTCTATATATAATTATATATGTACAGCTGGTATAAGTTATACATCTTCTTGTATATAGTGATATGGAGCATGCTGGTATAACCTGGGTATCTTCTGTATATAATTATATATGCACAGCTGGTATAAGTTATACATCTTCTTGTATATAGTGATATGGAGCATGCTGGTATAACCTGGGTATCTCCTGTAGATAATTATATATGTACAGCTGGTATAAGTTATACATCTTCCTGTATATAGTAATATGGAGCATGCTGGTATAACCTGGGTATCGTCTGTATATAATTATATATGTACAGCTGGTATAAGTTATACTTCTTCTTGTATATAGTGATATGGAGCATGCTGGTATAACCTGGGTATCTTCTGTATATAATTATATATGTACAGCTGGTATAAGTTATACATCTTCTTGTATGAAGTGATATGGAGCATGCTGGTATAACCTGGGTATCTTCTGTATATAATTATATATTTACAGCTGGTATAAGTTATACATCTTCTTGTATATAATGATATGGAGCACGCTGGTATAACCTGGGTATCTTCTGTATATAATTATATATGTATGGCTGGTATAAGTTATACATCTTCTTGTATATAGTGATATGGAGCATGCTGGTATAACCTGGGTATCTTCTGTATATAATTATATATGTACAGCTGGTATAAGTTATACATCTTCTGTATATAGTGATATGGAGCATGCTGGTATAACCTGGGTATCTTCCGTATATAATTATATATGTACAGCTGGTATAAGTTATACATCTTCTTGTATATAGTGATATGGAGCATTCTGGTATAACCTGGGTATCTTCTGTATATAATTATATATTTACAGCTGGTATAACTTATACTTCTTCTTGTATATAGTGATATGGAGCATGCTGGTATAACCTGGGTATCTTCTGTATATAATTATATATTTACAGCTGGTATAAGTTATACATCTTCTTGTATATGGTGATATGGAGCATGCTGGTATAACCTGGGTATCTTCTGTATATAATTATATATGTACAGCTGGTATAAGTTATACATCTTCTTGTATATGGTGATATGGAGCATGCTGGTATAACCTGGGTATCTTCTGTATATAATTATATATTTACAGCTGGTATAACTTATACTTCTTCTTGTATATAGTGATATGGAGCATGCTGATATAACCTGGGTATCTTCTGTATATAATTATATATGTACAGCTGGTATAAGTTATACATCTTCTTGTATATAGTGATATGGAGCATGCTGGTATAACCTGGGTATCTTCTGTATATAATTATATATGTACAGCTGGTATAAGTTATACATCTTCTTGTATATAGTGATATGGAGCACGCTGGTATAACCTGGGTATCTCCTGTATATAATTATATATGTACAGCTGGTATAAGTTATACATCTTCCTGTATATAGTGATATGGAGCATGCTGGTATAACCTGGGTATCTTCTGTATATAATTATATATGTACAGCTGGTATAAGTTATACATCTTCTTGTATATAGTGATATGGAGCATGCCGGTATAACCTGGGTATCTCCTGTATATAATTATATATGTACAGCTGGTATAAGTTACACATCTTCCTGTATATAGTGATATAGAGCATGCTGGTGTAACCTGGGTATCTTCTGTATATAATTATATATGTACAGCTGGTATAAGTTATACATCTTCTTGTATATAGTGATATGGAGCATGCTGGTATAACCTGGGGATCTTCTGTATATAATTATATATGTACAGCTGGTATAAGTCATACATCTTCCTGTATATAGTGATATGGAGCATGCTGGTATAACCTGGGTATCTTCTGTATATAATTATATATGTACAGCTGGTATAAGTTACACATCTTCTTGTATATAGTGATATGGAACATGCTGGTATAACCTGGGTATCTTCTGTATATAATTATATATGTACAGCTGGTATAAGTTATACATATTCTTGTATATACTGATATGGAGCATGCTGGTATAACCTGGGTATCTTCTGTATATAATTATATATGTACAGCTGGTATAAGTTATACATCTTCTTGTATATAGTGATATGGAGCATGCTGGTATAACCTGGGTATATTCTGTATATAATTATATATGTACAGCTGGTATAAGTTATACATCTTCTTGTATATAGTGATATGGAGCATGCTGGTATAACCTGGGTATCTTCTGTATATAATTATATATGTACAGCTGGTATAAGTTATACATCTTCTTGTATATAGTGATATGGAGCATGCTGGTATAACCTGGGTATCTTCTGTATATAATTATATATGTCAGATTATAATTGCTGCTGTGATGGGAGAGAGGAGTATTATAAAGCGATAGCGGGTCTATAAATATATGTTCTATGCAGCATTTTCATGTTTGGTTCATGTTGGGAGTTGATAGACCGGCCCATTAAGGCTGTGTCGTTGTCTGCGGAGCTCCTATAAACTCTCGCCTCATATTAGAAGGAATCCATCGCGGGTATATACGATTACTTCCACTAGTCCTCACAACTATTAACCGTAATTTCCATGGAAAGGATCCAAATTTAGGAAATTCTTTGACTGTATCATCGAATCCTTGGCGGTTGTTGGGTGGATTGGGTCGGTAGCGCCGCTCCTTCTTGGTAATATTTGGTTTTCTGTGGTTCGGAGTGGTCCATCCTCACCATAATTTTACTTGTATTTCAGATTTACAGTCATCGTTGAAGACCCTTCCGTCCACCCTGAGCAGCACTAAGGTAAGACCCTAACCCGTCTCCGTCACGCGGCTTCTCTCGGCCGCGCAGTGGAGCAACGGTCCAATCGTATGGAGCTTCTGCAGTCTGACCGTCACTTTCTCGGCTGTTTTATGAGCAGTTAACGGATAGTCCATCAAAAAAATTCCTTAAAGGAACAGTTCACCATCACAAGTTTCTTGTAGACTATTATATGAATACGACGTCCTATTAAATCTGAACCAGACTGTCCAACTTCTCCCGATCCATGACCCCGATACGCCGGTTATAAGACCAGAAAAAGTTCCTGACTATACAAACCATGCTGAGGCATCAGAGCTGTAGGGAAGTGTGTCATGTGACCTCTCTGAGCTCGGCTGAATGGCTAGAAGGTTCCCACAGTGGGAGGGACCTAAGTTACAAGCTTTGTTCCGTCCTTCCTGACCAGCACCATAGGAGGTTGTTTAGTGGGTACAACAGCGCCCTCTAGTTTTTTACGAACTGTAATAAATTGAAAGTGCGTCCATCTTTGTGTTTGAAGTTGAGTCATTTTTTAGATTATTTATTCATCGTCTAGTTCAGAGGGGCCCCCAAAGTCCGTTGTCACTGGCATTTGCCCAGGTTTACATAGTGCTGACCCCGGTAGTAGGGCCGATCTCCTACATCGAAGCCGTTACCCCAGCTACATAACAATACAAAAATACTACATGCAATAGCGACTACACAATGGCATACCGGAAACTGGCTGATAACTGTGGGTAGTAGCACACAGAGATGTTATGTTTTTTAAAGGGCTATCGTATAATGAAAAGCTCAGAAATGTTCTCAGGATAAGCCATCAATATTTGATTGGTAGGGGTCCGACTCCCACCACCCCGTGCGTAGTGTAGTGCCTGTGTCTGGCACTGCAGCTCAGTACTATTCACTTGAATGGGAATAATTTATTGGGAGCTGCAGTACCAGGCACAGCCACAACCTAATTTATGGCGCTGTGACTTGTTAAGGTGAACAGCCCCTTCATTCAGCTGATCGGTGAGGGTGCCAGGAGTCGGACCCCCATCGATCAGATATTGTTTGTTATCAGTATTAGAGTCTGCAAAAAAAAAATTCTTTAAATTGTTCAATATCTCTGCTTGCTGTCAGTGAATGAATGGAAACATTTTTCCTTTTTTAACATCCTTCTCACACTGCTGTTACACTGTAACAAGCCGGGGCACCTGTATGAGCAGCGCGAGTTCGTGACACCAAAAATGCTTCCATTCGCTGACAGCAAGCAAAAATTTTCCAAGCTGATACACAAAGAATTGGTCACATCTATAAAAGCGGGAACCCCTTTTAATAGTCTCTCTACGGGGATGAGTCCGGGCAGTTTTCCGGTGTTTCCCACCTGGTACGATAAAGGAATTTCTCCATGAAAGAAAAAGACAAACGAGGCGGCATAACAAGAAGTGATGTGGGGGCCGCAAAGGTCGGGCCGCCTCTGTTTGGGTTCCTCGGCTTCGCTAATAATGCACAAAACACAGGTTTCTCCAATAAAACAGGACGCGCGCAGCCTCGATAAATCACATTCATTCATATTCATGGCTGCCACATAAAAGAGCAAAACAAATCTCTCCGAGGGAAGGCGCTGAATACCAAATAAATGCTCCGATCCGTCACCGAAACCCTCAGCGGCGGCTTCTTCAGGGAAGATCTACACCCCATACGTTACCCGCGATCAAAGGGACTACGGTAGAGCGAACCCGGGAAAGCTGGGTAACAACCAATATGTCCGCCATTAAGGCCACCCAGCTTTTCCTGACTTCTCAATGGCCAATCTACAGTAATTTGTGAACAGGGGTGTATTACTGTATACCGGGGGGCCGGGAAAGCTGGGTGACTACCACTTGAGAGTTGTTGTAATAGTCGTCACATGACCACCATATTGGAACATATCAGCCAATTACGCCACGAGTACGACAGGCTTCTCTCCAGTTCAAGCTGTGAGATATTTCTGGAGTGCCGCAGGATAAATCACGGAAGGATTTTCTATGGCGGACATATTCCATTTATCCTGTCTGTACTGAGCAGACATGACTAGTCGATCCCCCCCCCCGGCAGAGGATATATCTGTAGACCTCAGTTCTTTCTGCTCAGGTTCTATACTCCCCCCTTTAAAGTCCCTCGTACAGGACACATTACACCCGGGACCTGTGTCCGAGACATGGACACGAAGCTGCGTTGTGCGGAGCTGCCATGAGAAGCTGCGCCACTCCGTCAGTCGAAGTGATTCTACAGCGGAGTACGGTTACTTTTAATGTATAATAAATAAACCTCATTGTCTCCGAGTCCCTTTTAGTCGAGTGAGGAAGCTGCGTCAGAGCGCTCCACAGACACGTCTCCCCGAGCGCCGCAGCCGAGAGATCTAAGAGCGCGCCGGCTCAGGCGAGAGATCACAGAGAGCAGTCATACAGAGAAGAAATATCGCTCCACCCAACATTAAGATCACCCCATGAGATGCCTGGCGCTTACAGAGAATGCTAATGACTCTATTTTCTGGGGGAGAAAAATATAAGTTGTCACAACCCCGCCCCTTTTACTTTACTTATTCATTATTATGGCATTTAAAGCTCAACTCCACCTAAAAATTCAGGTGTGGTTTCTGATAACCCCAATATCCCATTCTCCCCCATGCCACACTTACAGGGCTCCAGGAAGCTGAGCTATGAGGAGCTGTTTGTTGATGCTCCTACATTGCACAGTTGCTTAAAGGGATTGTCCTATATGATGCTGGCCTGCCAATCCACTGATTTCCACGGGTTTGGCCTTTGATATCAACTGGACAAGTTGCGGCTAAAAGAATGGCCGAACATATAATACGTGGATGGGCCATGTCCGCCGGAGCGAGAGCCTCTTTTTGTTATCTGCTCTCCACTTTGGCCAATGGAGGGGGTCCCAAGTGGTGGACCGCCCATATGACATCCATCTGAGCTAAAGGGACCTATAGAAAGGGGTTGTCTTATTGGGATAACCTCTTTAACCTGTTCCCGTCTCTGGCATGGAGGGAAGCGGTGGTCACCGATGACAATACGGTGGCTCTGCAGGGTCAAAAATAAATTAGAATCAGCAGATAGTGTTAGCCGGGGAAAGAAAATCCCCGGTGACCACCTTGTCCTCTCCATGTGTTAAAGTATAACCACCATGTCGGGATCTCATCATACAGCTCCCCATATCTCAGCATCCATTAAGGTGGCAGTGGTCCTCCTTACCCACTGAGTCGTGGATATAGGAATATGTCCGCCCCATCCTCCACTTTCTTAAATTTAAGCCCTTCATCTCTAACATTAGCTAAATCTGGGATGAGCCCTTGTGGGTCACCCTCAAAATGACCACTTCGGGTCAAGAAGCAGAACGTAGGCCCTGTAAACCTCTCCCTGTACCTGGCGGAGGCGGGCAGGGTCACCGGGAGATTATTGTGGGTGGCAGAGCATGTGATATATTAATCTGTTTAATCCTGTTGAGCTGAGGGCATGGAATGGGCACTAGGTGATAAGCAGTTTCCCAGCACTAAGATCTGTTCTTCAGCTAATCTGGAGCTGTTAACTGGAAGAACATCACCGGGATTAACCAGCTGGACCCAGAGGGATTAGGAGCATGAACCTTCCTCATTAGCTCCGCTACCCTGCTCAATGTGTGAGGTGTAATTGTAACGAGCAATACTGCCCGGCCTATGTATCAGAAGTGATAGATGTATTATACCGTAGAGTTACCATGTATGGATTACTAAAGGGTAACGAAACTTTTAAAAAACTTTTGACATGTCATAGCGACATTTCAGAAGTTCTGATCGGTGGGGGTCCGAGCACTGAGGCCGCCACCGATCGCTGAGACGAAGTGGCAGAAGCAACTGGGTGAGCGATGTGCCGCTTAGTTTCTGAACGGCTTTCCTCGGTGTACGGACTCATAGACTTTTTGTTGCTTCGAGGAAAGCTGAGTGTATACCGCTCTAAGGAAAGCCCAGCGTACACCTCTCCGAGGAAAGCAGAGCATACACCGCTCCGAGGTGTTGCTTCTGCCACTTTGTCTTAGCGATCGGTGGGCGCTTCAGTGCTCGGACCCCCACTGATCAAAACTTCTGACCTGGAAGAGCAGGCAAATCTCCCGGACTCCTGGAAGAGCAGGCAAATCTCCCGGACTCCTGGAAGAGCAAGCAAATCTCCTGGACTCCTGGAAGAGCAGGCAAATCTCCTGGACTCAAGGAAGAGCAGGCAAATCTCCTGGACTCCTGGAAGAGCAGGCAAATCTCCCGGACTCCTGGAAGAGCAGGCAAATCTCCCGGACTCCTGGAAGAGCAGGCAAATCTCCCGGACTCCTGGAAGAGCAGGCAAATCTCCTGGACTCCTGGAAGAGCAGGCAAATCTCCCGAACTCCTGGAAGAGCAGGCAAATCTCCCGGACTCCTGGAAGAGCAGGCAAATCTCCTGGACTCCTGGAAGAGCAGGCAAATCTCCCGGACTCCTGGAAGAGCAGGCAAATCTCCTGGACTCCTGGAAGAGCAGGCAAATCTCCCGGACTCCTGGAAGAGCAGGCATATCTCCCGGACTCCTGGAAGAACAGGCAAATCTTCCGGGCCAGGGGGTCTGGTCTGAGGGTCTGTATTTATATAGGGGGTCTGGTCTGAGGGTCTGTATTTCTTTAGAGGGTGGGTCTGGGGCAGACAATGGGCACCGCCTATAAATTCCATCATGTTTTTAGATTTGCGTTATATTAGCAGCAGACAGGACACACCGCAACATGGCAGGAGCCTGGTATCATGGCCGCCATGTACAATGTCGCGAGCCAAGGAGACAGGCGGGAGGTGATAAGCGGCGCAGTAGATAGAACAGGCCAAGTCTGTCCTTGTCACAGACTCACAAGTGCCAGATGGAAAGCAAGCAAGGCATCCCTGATAAGACGGGATAAGGAGACTGGCAATTATTTGGATTCCCACGATACTCTGTGCCCCTGGCAGCGAGGAGCCTGCCCCCTATCTATAAACAATGTGCATGGCAACCACTAAATAATCGGTTATGGGGTTTATAATGAACCTTCAAATAAGTACCCCAATACCCGTAATATAAATCTGCAAACAAATATTTACACCCCCCCCCCCCTTTATTTTGGGTTGAGATAACCCCCTAGCTGCCACAATCATGACATAATGTCTCCCTGGCTTAAAAGCATGAGAAACACAACATCAATTTATCTTCCTGTCACAAACATCTAGGAATAGAGGAGCCGGCCCAGGGTTACAGGGTCAGATACAGCAGCGGGTCTATACTGAGAGCGGAGACACGGCTAAGATAGAAATATAACACTGCACTAATGTATAGAAGTCATCACATAACACTACAGCAAGTATATATATGAATAAAAAATAATAGGGGGCAGTATTATAGTAGTTATATTCTTGTATATAGGGGGCAGTATTATAGTAGTTATATTCTTGTATATAGGGGCACTGTTATAGTAGTTATATTCTTGTATATAGGGGGCAGTATTATAGTAGTTATATTCTTGTATATAGGGGCAGTATTATAGTAGTTATATTCTTGTATATAGGGGCAGTATTATAGTAGTTATATTCTTGTATATAGGAGCAGTATTATAGTAGTTATATTCTTGTATATAGGGGCAGTATTATAGTAGTTATATTCTTGTATATAGGGGGCAGTATTATAGTAGTTCTATTCTTGTATATAGGGAGTAGTATTATAGTAGTTATATTCTTGTATATAGGAGCAGTATTATAGTAGTTATATTCTTGTATATAGGGGGCAGTATTATAGTAGTTATATTCTTGTATATAGGGGGCAGTATTATAGTAGTTCTATTCTTGTATATAGGGAGTAGTATTATAGTAGTTATATTCTTGTATATAGGAGCAGTATTATAGTAGTTATATTCTTGTATATAGGAGGCAGTATTATAGTAGTTATATTCTTGTATATAGGAGCAGTATTATAGTAGTTATATTCTTGTATATAGGGAGTAGTATTACAGTAGTTATATTCTTGTATATAGGAGGCAGTATTATAGTAGTTATATTCTTGTATATAGGGGCAGTATTATAGTAGTTATATTCTTGTATATAGAGGCAGTATTATAGTAGTTATATTCTTGTATATAGGGGCAGTATTATAGTAGTTATATTCTTGTATATAGAGGCAGTATTATAGTAGTTATATTCTTGTATATAGGGGCAGTATTATAGTAGTTATATTCTGGTATATAGGGTGCAGTATTATAGTAGTTATATTCTTGTATATAGGGGGCAGTATTATAGTAGTTCTATTCTTGTATATAGGAGCAGTATTATAGTAGTTATATTCTTGTATATAGGGACAGTATTATAGTAGTTATATTCTTGTATGTAGGGGGCAGTATTATAGTAGTTATATTCTTGTATATAGGAGGCAGTATTATAGTAGTTATATTCTTGTATATAGGAGCAGTATTATAGTAGTTATATTCTTGTATATAGGAGCAGTATTATAGTAGTTATATTCTTGTATATAGGGGGCAGTATTAGAGTAGTTATATTCTTGTATATAGGGGGCAGTATTATAGTAGTTCTATTCTTGTATATAGAGGCAGTATTATAGTAGTTATATTCTTGTATATAGGGGGGCAGTATTATAGTAGTTATATTCTTGTATATAGGGGGCAGTATTATAGTAGTTATATTCTTGTATATAGAGGCAGTATTATAGTAGTTCTATTCTTGTATATAGGGGCAGTATTATAGTAGTTATATTCTTGTATATAGGGAGCAGTATTATAGTAGTTATATTCTTGTATATAGGGGTAGTATTATAGTAGTTATATTCTTGTATATAGAGGCAGTATTATAGTAGTTATATTCTTGTATATAGGGGCAGTATTATAGTAGTTATATTCTGGTATATAGGAGCAGTATTATAGTAGTTATAGTCTTATATATAGGAGCAGTATTATTGTAGTTATATTCTTGTATATAGGAGCAGTATTATAGTAGTTATATTCTTGTATATAGGGGGCAGTATTAGAGTAGTTATATTCTTGTATATAGGGGGCAGTATTATAGTAGTTCTATTCTTGTATATAGGAGCAGTATTATAGTAGTTATATTCTTGTATATAGGGGGCAGTATTAGAGTAGTTATATTCTTGTATATAGGGGGCAGTATTATAGTAGTTCTATTCTTGTATATAGAGGCAGTATTATAGTAGTTATATTCTTGTATATGGGGGGCAGTATTATAGTAGTTATATTCTTGTATATAGGGGGCAGTATTATAGTAGTTATATTCTTGTATATAGAGGCAGTATTATAGTAGTTCTATTCTTGTATATAGGGGCAGTATTATAGTAGTTATATTCTTGTATATAGGGAGCAGTATTATAGTAGTTATATTCTTGTATATAGGGGTAGTATTATAGTAGTTATATTCTTGTATATAGGAGCAGTATTATAGTAGTTATATTCTTGTATATAGGAGCAGTATTATAGTAGTTATATTCTTGTATATAGGGGTAGTATTATAGTAGTTATATTCTTGTATATAGTGGGCAGTATTATAGTAGTTATATTCTTGTATATAGGGAGCAGTATTATAGTAGTTATATTATTGTACATAGGAGCAGTATTATAGTAGTTATATTCTTGTATATAGGAGCAGTATTATAGTAGTTATATTCTTGTATATAGGGGGCAGTATTATAGTAGTTATATTCTTGTATATAGGTGCAGTATTATAGTAGTTATATTCTTGTATATAGGGTGCAGTATTATAGTAGTTATATTCTTGTATATAGGGGGCAGTATTATAGTAGTTATATTCTTGTATATAGGGGGCAGTATTATAGTAGTTATATTCTTGTATATAGGGGCAGTATTATAGTAGTTATATTCTTGTATATAGGGGGCAGTATTATAGTAGTTATATTGCTGTATATAGGGGGCAGTATTATAGTAGTTATATTCTTGTATATAGGGGCAGTATTATAGTAGTTATATTCTTGTATATAGGGGGCAGTATTATAGTAGTTATATTCTTGTATATAGGGGGCAGTATTATAGTAGTTATATTCTTGTATATAGGGGCAGTATTATAGTAGTTATATTCTTGTATATAGGGGCAGTATTATAGTAGTTATATTCTTTTATATAGGGAGCAGTAATATAGTAGTTATATTCTTGTATATAGGGGGCAGTATTATAGTAGTTATATTCTTGTATATAGGATGCAGTATTATAGTAGTTATATTCTTGTATATAGAGGCAGTATTATAGTAGTTATATTCTTGTATATAGGGGGCAGTATTATAGTAGTTATATTCCTGTATATAGGGGGCAGTATTATAGTAGTTATATTCTTGTATATAGTTGCAGTATTATAGTAGTTATATTCTTGTATATAGGGGCAGAATTATAGTAGTTATATTCTTGTATATAGGAGGCAGTATTATAGTAGTTATATTCTTGTATATAGGAGCAGTATTATAGTAGTTATATTCTTGTATATAGGAGCAGTATTATAGTAGTTATATTCTTGTATATAGGATCAGTATTATAGTCGTTATATTCTTGTATATAGGAGGCAGTATTATAGTAGTTATATTGTATATAGGGGGCAGTATTATAGTAGTTATATTCTTGTATATAGGGGGCAGTATTATAGTAGTTATATTCTTGTATATAGGGGCAGTATTATAGTAGTTATATTCTTGAATATAGGGGGCAGTATTATAGTAGTTATATTCTTGTATATAGGTGCAGTATTATAGTAGTTATATTCTTGTATAATGGGGGCAGTATTATAGTAGTTATATTCTTGTATATAGGAGGCAGTATTATAGTAGTTATATTCTTGTATATAGGAGCAGTATTATAGTAGTTATATTCTTGTATATAGGAGCAGTATTATAGTAGTTATATTCTTGTATATAGGGGCAGTATTATAGTAGTTATATTCTTGTATATAGGGGGCAGTATTATAGTAGATATATTCTTGTAAATAGGAGCAGTATTATAGTAGTTATATTCTTGTATATAGGAGGCAATATTATAGTAGTCATATTCTTGTACATAGGGAGCAGTATTATAGTAGTTATATTCTTGTATATAGGGAGCAGTATTATAGTAGTTATATTCTTGTATATAGGAGGCAGTATTATAGTAGTTATATTCTTGTATATAGGGGCAGTATTATAGTAGTTATATTCTTGTATATAGGAGGCAGTATTATAGTAGTTATATTATTGTATATAGGAGCAGTACTATAGTAGTTATAGTCTTGTATATAGGGGCAGTATTATAGTAATTCTATTCTTGTATATAGGGGGCAGTATTATAGTAGTTATATTCTTATATATAGGAGCAGTATTATAGTCTTTATATTCTTGTATATAGGGGGCAGTATTATAGTAGTTATGTTCTTGTATATAGGAGCAGTATTATAGTAGTTATATTCTTGTATATAGGGAGCAGTATTATAGTAGTTATATTCTTGTATATAGGGGAAGTATTATAGTAGTTATATTCTTGTATATAGGGGAAGTATTATAGTAGTTATATTCTTGTATATAGGGGCAGTATTATAGTAGTTATATTCTTGTATATAGGGAGCAGTATTATAGTAGTTATATTCTTGTATATAGAGGCAGTATTATAGTAGTTATATTGTATATAGGGGGCAGTATTATAGTAATTATATTCTTGCATATAGAGGCAGTATTATAGTAGTTATATTCTTGTATATAGGAGTAGTATTATAGTAGTTATATTCTTGTACATAGGAGTAGTATTATAGTAGTTATATTCTTGTATATAGGGGGCAGTATTATAGTAGTTATATTCCTGTATATAGGGGGCAGTATTATAGTAGTTATATTCTTGTATATAGGTACAGTATTATAGTAGTTATATTCTTGTATATAGGAGGCAGTATTATAGTAGTTATATTCTTGTATATAGGAGGCAGTATTATAGTAGTTATATTCTTGTATATAGGAGCAGTATTATAGTAGTTATATTCTTGTATATAGGAGCAGTATTATAGTAGTTATATTCTTGTATATAGGATCAGTATTATAGTAGTTATATTCTTGTATATAGGAGCAGTATTCTAGTAGTTATATTCTTGTATATAGGAGCAGTATTATAGTAGTTATATTCTTGTATATAGGGGCAGTATTATAGTAGTTATATTCTTGTATATAGGGGGCAGTATTATAGTAGATATATTCTTGTAAATAGGAGCAGTATTATAGTAGTTATATTCTTGTATATAGGAGGCAATATTATAGTAGTCATATTCTTGTACATAGGGAGCAGTATTATAGTAGTTATATTCTTGTATATAGGGAGCAGTATTATAGTAGTTATATTCTTGTATATAGGAGGCAGTATTATAGTAGTTATAGTCTTGTATATAGGGGCAGTATTATAGTAGTTATATTCTTGTATATAGGGGCAGTATTATAGTAGTTATATTCTTGTATATAGGAGGCAGTATTATAGTAGTTATATTCTTGTATATAGGAGCAGTATTATAGTAGTTATATTCTTGTATATAGGAGCAGTATTATAGTAGTTATATTCTTGTATATAGGAGCAGTATTATAGTAGTTATATTCTTGTATATAGGGGGCAGTATTATAGTAGTTATATTCTTGTATATAGGGGGCAGTATTATAGTAGTTATATTCTTGTATATAGGAGCAGTATTATAGTAGTTATATTATTGTATATAGGAGCAGTACTATAGTAGTTATAGTCTTGTATATAGGGGCAGTATTATAGTAATTATATTCTTGTATATAGGGGGCAGTATTATAGTAGTTATATTCTTATATATAGGAGCAGTATTATAGTAGTTATATTCTTGTATATAGGGGGCAGTATTATAGTAGTTATGTTCTTGTATATAGGAGCAGTATTATAGTAGTTATATTCTTGTATATAGGGAGCAGTATTATAGTAGTTATATTCTTGTATATAGAGGCAGTATTATAGTAGTTATATTCTTGCATATAAAGGCAGTATTATAGTAGTTATATTCTTGCATATAGGAGTAGTATTATAGTAGTTATATTCTTGTACATAGGAGTAGTATTATAGTAGTTATATTCTTGTATATAGGGGGCAGTATTATAGTAGTTATATTCTTGTATATAGGGGCAGTATTATAGTAGTTATATTCTTTTATATAGGGGGCAGTAATATAGTCGTTATATTCTTGTATATAGGGGGCAGTATTATAGTAGTTATATTCTTGTATATAGGGGGCAGTATTATAGTAGTTATATTCCTGTATATAGGGGGCAGTATTATAGTAGTTATATTCTTGTATATAGGTACAGTATTATAGTAGTTATATTCTTGTATATAGGAGGCAGTATTATAGTAGTTATATTCTTGTATATAGGAGCAGTATTATAGTAGTTATATTCTTGTATATAGGGGCAGTATTATAGTAGTAATATTCTTGTATATAGGGGGCAGTATTATAGTAGTTATATTCTTGTATATAGGGGGCAGTATTATAGTAGTTATATTCTTGTATATAGGGGCAGTATTATAGTAGTTATATTCTTGTATATAGGGGGCAGTATTATAGTAGTTATATTCTTGTATATAGGTACAGTATTATAGTAGTTATATTCTTGTATATAGGAGCAGTATTATAGTAGTTATATTCTTGTGTATAGGAGCAGTATTATAGTAGTTATATTCTTGTATATAGGGAGCAGTATTATAGTAGTTATATTCTTATATATAGGGGCAGTATTATAGTAGTTATATTCTTGTACATAGGGGGCAGTATTATAGTAGTTATATTCTTGTACATAGGGCGAAGTATTATAGTAGTTATATTCTTATATATAGGGCAGTAGTATCAGGGGCGGACATACCGCATGTGCAGCCGGTGCAGCTGCACAAGGGCCCCGCGTGGGAAGGGGGCCCGTTCCTCTGCTGGCCGACTCAGTTCTCAGCTGCGCGATGCTGAGGACTGAGACAGAGGCCCGTGGACCACTGGCGTAGCTATAGGGGTCGCAGCGGTCGCAATTGCGACCGGGCCCCGAAGCCAGGGGGGCCCACGGCCCCCCGCACCACATCAATAAAAAGTTACTATAGTAACTCGGGCCGCGGGCCCCTGTTACTATAGTAACATACTTTACTTACCTTCCTGGTTCCGGATCGCAGCGGAGGTCCTGACGTCAGGCGCTGTGCGCAGCGCATGACGTCACAGCGCTATGCCGCCGCGCACAGCATCGAGACTACAGAACTCCCGCCGCGGCCGAAGAGGAAGGTAAGATAGCCCTGACTGGCGGGGTCCGACTCCTGGGACCCGCCAATCAGCTGTTTTGAAGGGGCCGCAGCACTCGTACGAGAGCTGCTCCCCTTCATTCCTGTCACTTCATTCCGGTCACACTGTGAATCGGTTTCGGCGATTCACAGTGTGGGCGAGTAGTGAAATGAAGGGGAAGCAGCTCTCGTACGAGTGCTGCGGCCCCTTCAAAACAGCTGATTTGCGGGTCCCGGGCGACACATCAGCTATTGATGGCCTATCCTGAGGATAGGCCATCAATGTTTAGGGACTGCACAACCCCTAAGCCTACGATGTAGCAGGCTTAGGGGGCCCATGAGACAGGATCACAGATTGTGTGATGCTGTCTGCTGGGCCCTGTATCTAAGCCAATCACATGGTAGGCTTAGATACATGGCCCATGCGTGATCCTGTCTGCTGGGCCCTGTATCTAAGCCTACCACACTGTAGGTTTAGATACAGGGCCCCAGCACACAGTAATCTTATACTGTATAAGATTACTGTCTGCTGGACCCTGTATCTAAGCCTACCTTGTGGTAGGCTTAGATACAGGGTCCCACAGACAGTATCACACATGGGCCCTGTATCTAAGCCTTAGGGTATGTGCACAGACACTAATTACGTCCGTAAGTGACGGATGTATTTCGGCCGCAAGTACCGGACCGAACACACTGCAGGGAGCCGGGCTCCTAGCGTCGTACTTATGTACGACGCTAGGAGTCCCTGCCTCGCTGTGGGACAACTGTCCTGTACTGTAATCATGTTTTCAGTACGGGACAGTTGTCCGGCAGCGAGGCAGGGACTCCTGGCGTCGTACATAACTATGATGCTAGGAGCCCGGCTCCCTGCAGTGTGTTCGGTCCGGTACTTGCGGCCGAAATACGTCCGTCAATTACGGACGTAATTAGTGTGTGTGCACATACCCTAACACATGTGTTACTAATCATTTTTTGTGTGTTTTCTTACAGGTTCGGTCGTTGGACTACGGCGGATTCCAGGACTACTTCGATGACAGCTTTTTTTTTTATTAATAAAATGGTTAATGAGGGTTGTGTTTTTTTTTTTATTTCAATAAAATATTTTTTCTATGTCTTTGTGGTTTTTTTTAAACTATATTACTACCGCCTTAGTAATGGCCGCCGGCTGATTGACAGCATCCATTGCTAAGGCAGGGCTTAGTGTTAGCCGGTGCAGAGGCTAACACTAACCCCCTTTATTACCCCGGTACCCACCACCACCAGGGGTGCTGGGAAGAGCCGGGTACGATCCAGTACCTGACAATCTGTAGTGATGGTCGGCCACTGGGGTGGCCGCAGGCTGGTATTATCAGGAGGGGAAAGGCCAAAAACAGTGGCCCTTCCCATCCTGGTAATGCCTGCTGCTGCTTTATTGTATCTGGCTGGTTATGAAAATGGGGGGGACGCCACGTCATTTAAAAAATAATTGGAAAGAACGATGTCGGGTCCCCCCCAATTTTCATAACCAGCCAGATACAACACAGCAGCAGCAGGCAGCATTACAAGGGTGGGAAGGGCCACTGTTTTTGGCCTTCCCCAGCCTAATACTACCAGCCTGCGGCCACCCCGGTGCCTGCCCGTCACTACAGATGGTCGGGTACTGGTTCGTACCCGGCTCTTCCCAGTACCCCTGGTGGCGGTGGGTACCGGGGTAATAATGGGGGTTAGTGTAGACTCTGCACCGGCTAACATTAAGCCTCGCCTTAGTAATGGAGGTTGTCAATCAGCCAGCGGCCATTACTAAGGCGGTGATAATAAAGTTTAAAAAGATACAAGCACATAGAAATTTTTTTTATTGAAATAAAAACACAACCCTCATTAACCATTTTATTGAGAATAAAAAAAACGCCGTCATTGAAGTCCTCGTATCCGAAGTCCAACAACCGAACCTGTAAAAAAAACACAAACACACAAAAATAATCAGTAACACATAAAGAAGCAAAATTATTATTCTTACCTTTCCTGGGTCCAGCGCTGGAGCCGCAATGTCAGCGAGCTGGGCCCTGTATCTAATCCTATCATGTGTGATACAGTCTGCTGAGCTGTGTATCTAATCCAATCATGTATGATACTGTGCTGGGCCCTATATCTAATCCGATCATGTGTGATACTGTCTGCTGAGCCACTGTATCTAATCCTATCATGTGTGATACTGTCTGCTGAGCTGTGTATCTAATCCTATCATGTGTGATACTGCCTTCTGAGCCACTGTATCTAATCCTATCATGTGTGATACTGTCTGCTCAGCCACTGTATCTAATCCTATCCATAGTTTATAGGGTCGTAGTGCTATAGATATGCTATGCTGTCTCCTATACACACACTTTTTTTTGGGGCGGACACATATGTATTGGGGCTATTTCCCGGACATTTTAAGCCCTGAGGGTATGTTCACACGGCAGCGTCTGTTACGGCTGAAATTACTGTGCTGTTTTCAGGAGAAAACAGCACCGTAATTTCAGCCGTAATGGCATGTGCAGGCGTCTTTTGCTGCGTCCACTACGGCAGTAATTGAAGCTGGTTTTCCATGGAGTCCATGGAAAACGGCTCCATTTACATCTGAAGAAGTGACAGGCAGTTTTTTACGCGCCGCCTTTCGACAGCGGCGCGTAAAAAAAAATGACCATCGGCACAGAACATCGTAAGACCCATTCAAATGAATGGGCAGATGTTTTCCGACGCTTTTGAGCCGCATTTTCGGATGTAATTCAATGCTAAAACGCCCAAATTACGTCCGTAAATAGTGTGTGTGTGAACCCAGCCTTAGTGACGCCCCGGCTGCTAGTGCTGCATTGTTGGGTCACTTAGGAGACCCAGCGATGCAGCTGAAAGCGGACCGTCGGCCATGAGAAGTTTGCGGGGTGGGGGGGGGGGGGCCCTGGCACATTATCTGCACAGGGGCCTTTTGCAGTCTGTGTCCGCCACTGAGTAGTATAGTAGTTATATTCTTGTATATAGGAGCAGTATTATAGTAGTTATATTCTTGTATATAGGGACAGTATTATAGTAGTTATATTCTTGTATATAGGGACAGTATTATAGTAGTTATAGTCTTGTACATAGGGCGAAGTATTATAGTAGTTATATTCTTATATATAGGGCAGTAGTATAGTAGTTATATTCTTGTATATAGGAGCAGTATTATAGTAGTTATATTCTAGTCTTCATTATGTGTCTGGGGGGTGAAGATAATATCAGTGGTGTCGGGTAATGTTCTAGGAGATGTATTTAAAGGCCGTGTTAGGGCCCATTCATTTGTGGGGTGGTCATGTGGATGGTGCTACACTTCTGTATGTGGCGGTGATGGTCGGGGAGGATAGAGCAGGGTGTAGGTGCTGTATACATCCGTGCTGAGAAAGATAAACTGTCAGGCAGGAATTAAACAAGGCAAGAAAAGACGTGTGAGGAGATGAGAAGTGGATAAAAGCAGGAGTCACATTAATGAGGACATTTTTTTATAGCTGAGAGAAGGAGAAGACTGAGGCGGTGGCAGGAGGTCCTGTGTTAAGTGTGTGCTCTGTGCCGCACATTTATTTCATGGTCTCCGAGTGTTAAAGTGAACTAAATAAAGTGGATAAATCGAAAAGATTCTCAGCAAATCAAACATTCATGAATTCATACTGATAGCAGAGGCAAAGGGGGCAAATGACTCCCGACCTCCACCATTTACACAGTCTACATAATACTGCCATCTAATGCCTATATTATAATATTAGACACTGTATGGCAGTATTATGTAGGCACTGTATGGCAGTATTATGTAGACACTGTAGGGCAGTATTATGTAGGCACTGTAGGGCAGTATTATGTAGACACTGTATGGCAGTATTATGTAGACATTGTATGGCAGTATTATGTAGACACTGTATGGCAGTATTATGTAGGTACTGTATGGCAGTATTATGTAGACACTGTATGGCAGTATTATGTAGACACTGTATGGCAGTATTATGTAGACACTGTATGGCAGTATTATGTAGACACTGTATGGTAGTATTATGTAGACACTGTATGGCAATATTATGTAGACATTGTATGGCAGTATTATGTAGACACTGTATGGCAGTATTATGTAGGAACTGTAGGGCAGTATTATGTAGGCATTGTATGGCAGTATTATGTAGACACTGTATGGCAGTATTATGTAGACATTATATGGCAGTATTATGTAGACACTGTATGGCAGTATTATGTAGACATTGTATGGCAGTATTATGTAGACACTGTATGGCAGTATTATGTAGGTAATGTATGGCAGTATTATGTAGGCACTGTATGGCAGTATTATGTAGACACTGTATGGCAGTATTATGTAGGTAATGTATGGCAGTATTATGTAGACACTGTATGGCAGTATTATGTAGGTAATGTATGGTAGTATTATGTAGACACTGTATGGCAGTATTATGTAGACACTGTATGGCAGTATTATGTAGACACTGTATGGCAGTATTATGTAGACACTGTATGGCAGTATTATGTAGGCACTGTATGGTAGTATTATGTAGGTACTGTATGGCAGTATTATGTAGACACTGTATGGTAGTATTATGTAGACACTGTATGGCAGTATTATGTAGACACTGTATGGCAGTATTATGTAGACACTGTATGGCAGTATTATGTAGACACTGTATGGCAGTATTATGTAGATAATGTATGGTAGTATTATGTAGGCACTGTATGGCAGTATTATGTAGACACTGTATAGCAGTATCATGTAGACATTGTATGGCAGTATTATGTAGACATTGTATGGCAGTATTATGTAGACACTGTATGGCAGTATTATGTAGGCACTGTATGGCAGTATTATGTAGGAACTGTATGGCAGTATTATGTAGGCACTGTATGGCAGTATTATGTAGGCACTGTATGGCAGTATTATGTAGGTACTGTATGGCAGTATTATGTAGACACTGTATGGTAGTATTATGTAGACACTGTATGGTAGTATTATGTAGACACTGTATGGCAGTATTATGTAGACACTGTATGGCAGTATTATGTAGACACTGTATGGCAGTATTATGTAGACACTGTATGGCAGTATTATGTAGACACTGTATGGCAGTATTATGTAGACACTGTATGTCAGTATAATGTAGACACTGTATGCCTGTATTATGTAAGCTCTGTATGGCTGTATTATGTAGACACTGCATGGCAGTATTATGTAGGCACTGTATGGCTGTATTATGTAGGCACAGTATGGCTGTATTATGTAGGCACTGTATGGCAGTATTATGTAGACACTGTATGACAGTATTATGTAGGCACTGTATGGCTGTATTATGTAGGCACTGTATGGCAGTATTATGTAGGTACTGTATGGCAGTATTATGTAGACATGTATGGCAGTATTATGTAGACACTGTATGGCAGTATTATGTAGGTAATGTATGGCAGTATTATGTAGGTACTGTATGGCAGTATTATGTAGGCACTGTATGGCAGTATTATGTAGGCACTGTATGGCAGTATTATGTAGACACTGTATGGCAGTATTATGTAGACACTGTATGGCAGTATTATGTAGACACTGTATGGCAGTATTATGTAGGCAGTGTATGGCAGTATTATGTAGACACTGTATGGCAGTATTATGTAGACACTGTATGGCAGTATTATGTAGACACTGTATGGCAGTACTACGTAGGCACTGTATGGCAGTATTATGTAGACATTGTATGGCAGTATTATGTAGACACTGTATGGCAGTATTATGTAGACACTGCATGGCAGTATTATGTAGGCATTGTATGGCAGTATTATGTAGACACTGTATGGCAGTATTATGTAGGCACTGTATGGCAGTATTATGTAGACACTGTATGCCTGTATTATGTAGGCACTGTATGGCAGTATTATGTAGGTACTGTATGGCAGTATTATGTAGGCACTGTATGGCAGTATTATGTAGGTAATGTATGGTAGTATTATGTAGCCATTGTATGGCAGTATTATGTAGGCACTGTATGGCAGTATTATGTAGACATTGTATGGCAGTATTATGTAGACACTGTATGGCAGTATTATGTAGACACTGTATGTCAGTATTATGTAGACACTGTATGCCTGTATTATGTAAGCACTGTATGGCAGTATTATGTAGACACTGTATGGCAGTATTATGTAGGCATTGTATGGCAGTATTATGTAGACACTTTATGGCAGTATTATGTAGGCACTGTATGGCAGTATTATGTAGACACTGTATGGCAGTATTATGTAGACACTGTATGGCAGTATTATGTAGACACTGTATGGCAGTATTATGTAGACACTGTATGGCAGTATTATGTAGACACTGTATGGCAGTATTATGTAGACACTGTATGGCAGTATTATGTAGACACTGTATGGCAGTATTATGTAGACACTGTATGGCAGTATTATGTAGACACTGTATGGCAGTATTATGTAGACACTGTATAGCAGTATTATGTAGGCACTGTATGGCAGTATTATGTAGACACTGTATGGCAGTATTATGTAAGCATTGTATGGCAGTATTATGTAGACACTGTATGGCAGTATTATGTAGACAATGTATGGCAGTATTATGTAGACACTGTATGGCAGTATTATGTAGACACTGTATGGCAGTATTATGTAGGTACTATATGGCAGTATTATGTAGGCACTGTATGGCAGTATTATGTAGACACTGTATGGCAGTATTATGTAGACACTGTATGGCAGTATTATGTAGACACTGTATGGCAGTATTATGTAGGCACTGTATGGCAGTATTATGTAGGCACTGTATGGCAGTATTATGTAGACACTGTATGGCAGCATTATGTAGACACTGTATGGCAGCATTATGTAGACACTGTATGGCAGTATTATGTAGACACTGTATGGCAGTATTATGTAGACACTGTATGGCAGTATTATGTAGACACTGTATGGCAGTATTATGTAGACACTGTATGGCAGTATTATGTAGACACTGTATGGCAGTATTATGTAGACACTGTATGGCAGTATTATGTAGACACTGTATGGTAGTATTATGTAGACATTGTATGGCAGTATTATGTAGACACTGTATGGCAGTATTATGTAGACACTGTATGGCAGTATTATGTAGACACTGTATGGCAGTATTATGTAGACACTGTATGGCAGTATTATGTAGACACTGTATGGCAGTATTATGTAGACACTGTATGGCAGTATTATGTAGACACTGTATAGCAGTATTATGTAGGCACTGTATGGCAGTATTGTGTAGACACTGTATGGCAGTATTATGTAAGCATTGTATGGCAGTATTATGTAGACAATGTATGGCAGTATTATGTAGACACTGTATGGCAGTATTATGTAGACACTGTATGGCAGTATTATGTAGACACTGTATGGCAGTATTATGTAGGCACTGTATGGCAGTATTATGTAGACACTGTATGGCAGTATTATGTAGACACTGTATGGCAGTATTATGTAGACACTGTATGGCAGTATTATGTAGACACTGTATGGCAGTATTATGTAGGTACTATATGGCAGTATTATGTAGGCACTGTATGGCAGTATTATGTAGACACTGTATGGCATTATTATGTAGACACTGTATGGCAGCATTATGTAGACACTGTATGGCAGTATTAAGTAGGTACTATATGGCAGTATTATGTAGGCACTGTATGGCAGTATTATGTAGACACTGTATGGCATTATTATGTAGACACTGTATGGCAGCATTATGTAGACACTGTATGGCAGCATTATGTAGACACTGTATGGCAGTATTATGTAGACACTGTATGGCAGTATTATGTAGACACTGTATGGCAGTATTATGTAGACACTGTATGGCAGTATTATGTAGACACTGTATGGCAGTATTATGTAGAAACTGTATGGCAGTATTATGTAGACACTGTATGGCAGTATTATGTAGACACTGTATGGCAGTATTATGTAGACACTGTATGGCAGTATTATGTAGACACTGTATGGCAGTATTATGTAGACACTGTATGGTAGTATTATGTAGACACTGTATGGCAGTATTATGTAGGTACTGTATGGCAGTATTATGTAGACACTGTATGGCAGTATTATGTAGACATTGTATGGCAGTATTATGTAGACACTGTATGGCAGTATTATGTAGACATTGTATGGCAGTATTATGTAGGCACTGTATGGCTGTATTATGTAGGAACTGTATGGCAGTATTATGTGGCCACGGTATGGCAGTATTATGTAGACATTGTATGGCAGTATTATGATAATATTATATAGACACTGTTTTGAAATATGTGAGCACTTTATGGTCTTAAGATGTAGACACTTCATGTTCTTACTGTGTCGGGACTATTTGGCGATATTATGTGGGCACTGTATGGCATTATTTTGGCACAGTAGGGCTGTATTATATAGGCAGAACATGGTATTATTTAGGAACTCGATGACCGTACTAGGGGGCTACTGTCTGGTATCATAAGGTAGACGCTGTATGGAAGGAAAGAAAATAGAAAACACTATGCGGGTGTTATATTGTATTGTGTGACACAATTTATTCTTATTTGACCGGATGGAGTATTGCGATATTTTGTTCTGGATGATATATGAACAATCCCATGGATCTCCGTTAGCTCCTTACGTTGTGGGATGCTGCTGGACATCCCATAAAGCCGGATTCTCCATGTTAAGATCTTGTCACAAGTAACTGATGGAAAGTGTCACGGCTTTGATTAAATCTACAGAGAGAAATCCCCCTTTTGTGCGCGGGGAGGCGAGATATTTGTTCCTGTCGTCCTGGATTATTATGGCCTTCTAAATCCAGACAGCCGGACAATGAGAAACATCAACCGTGTAATAAAACAAGCAATAAAATAGGACTCTGGAGGGCGAGAGAAGGAGAGGAGGGTGCGGGGAGAAGGCATGACGAATAAAACCAGAGCCGTGGAGCCGCCTGAACCTCATCAATAACATCAAAAACGTTGCAAAAATATTAGTAAAGTACAATTTTTTTGTTCAGGAAATTACGCGTTTCGCTGCAAATTTTTGTAAAAAATTTACACCTAATTTTTGTAAAAATTGTCAATGGGTAAATATTCATCTAAAGGGGCTCAATAATGGGTCAACCACCCTATGTGAACAGGAACATATTACCCAGTATTGGCTGCTGCAGTATATTATGTGACCTACCGGCAGACCCGTAACGTAATATTATAATAAATCGCACAAACGCTGGTCGCGGGAATGTAAGATATTCAGCACTTGTGGATGTTACAAGATGATGAATGGAGACTTGTAGCGCTGGCTCATCACTATGCACCTCAGACAGGAGACCCTGGCGGGGCACGTGCCATTAATCACCGCCTTTATTTACCGCCGCGCCACGAAAAAACATATGTAGAAAAACGCAGCTTTAACACCGTGCCCTGCGCCATTAATCTAGAGCTCTCATAGACGCCCCCAGGGAGAGACCGCCATCTGTGACCCCCTCAAATATAGGATCCCAAGACCCCCACCACCCTCAATCCTAGCGAAGATTCGACTATTCTATTCCCTGAGCTCGGAGAGGCGTCCGTCCCAGGGGTCCACTTCTAATTCGGGAGATAAATTGGATAATTGGATCATTTAGGAAAATCACACGGATCTGGAAAACAAAACCAAACCCACCCGCCCCCCCCCCCCTCAATTACCGCCCAGCTCCCTTCCCTCATCTTAACATCAGACTAATATCTGACAGTCGGGGACATTGGCTAGTCTGATGCTTGCCCTTCTGATGCTCCCACCCCCCAACCATTTCCTTAATCCTATTACATTGTGTCAGTCTTCACTGTAGTTCTAGCATTCTATTCATGGACCAAAAATGTTAGGATTAGCAGCACGGACAGAACTAGTTGGTCCAGGACCCGTTTCTTTATTATGTCTATTTCAAGACGGCATCCAACGTATTTATCACAGATTAATTCTCTCGAAGTCTCATTTAGAAGAGAAAGGAGGGGGAGGGGAAATGTCGTTATGGAGGGAGAGGAGATATTATGATTACGGCTCCGGGGAAAACATCTTCGAATGTAAATGAAATGATGAATAAAGCGAGAGACGCGCCATATTAAGTGATCACTACGGGAAGGATTAGATTGTGTTCTGCTGTCAGGTCTCCATTATGTCATCATGGCCGCAGATTAAATGTGATGTGTGAATGGGATCATCAGGCCGGACCACGGGGCGGAGGAGGGGAACGCCAGAAACCCAATCTCCTCCGTCCTGGCGAAAAATAGGGGAGAGACCGGAATTATTAATAATCTAATCTGGAGCGACACACCAGAGAGAACCGCGCCGACACACCACGGGGACGTATCACACAGGAGAGGCTTGGATACACCGCCTCAGATGATGGTATCACACAGGATAGGATTAGATACAGGACTCTGCAGACAGAATCACACATGATAGGATTAGATACACAGCTCAGCAGACAGTATCACACATGATAGGATTAGATACACAGCTCAGCAGACAGTATCACACATGATAGGATTAGATACACAGCTCAGCAGACAGTATCACACATGATAGGATTAGATACACAGCTCAGCAGACTGTATCACACATGATAGGCTTAGATACACAGCTCAGCAGTCAGTATCACACATGATAGGATTAGATACAGGACTCAGCAGACAGTATCACACATGATAGGATTAGATACACAGCTCAGCAGACTGTATCACACATGATAGGATTAGATACACAGCTCAGCAGACAGTATCACACATGATAGGATTAGATACACAGCTCAGCAGACAGTATCACACATGATAGGATTAGATACACTGATCAGCAGACAGTATCACACATGATAGGATTAGATACACAGCTCAGCAGACAGTATCACACATGATAGGATTAGATACACGGCTCAGTAGAAAGTATCACACATGATAGGATTAGATACAGTATCTCAGCAGACAGTATCACACATGATAGGATTAGATACAGTATCTCAGCAGACAGTATTACACATGATAGGCTTAGATACACAACTCAGCAGACAGTATCACACATGATAGGATTAGATACAGTATCTCAGCAGACAGTATCACACATGATAGGCTTAGATACACAGCTCAGCAGACAGTATCACACATGATAGGATTAGATACAGTATCTCAGCAGACAGTATCACACATGATAGGATTAGATACACAGCTCAGCAGACAGTATCACACATGATAGGATTAGATACAGTATCTCAGCAGACAGTATCACACATGATAGGATTAGATACACAGCTCAGGGGACAGTATCACACATGATAGGATTAGATACACAGCTCAGCAGACAGTATCACACATGATAGGATTAGATACACAGCTCAGCAGACAGTATCACACATGATAGGATTAGATACACGGCTCAGCAGACAGTATCACACATGATAGGATTAGATACACAGCTCAGCAGACAGTATCACACACGATAGGATTAGATACAGTATCTCAGCAGACAGTATCACACATGATAGGCTTAGATACACAGCTCAGCAGACAGTATCACACATGATAGGATTAGATACAGTATCTCAGCAGTCAGTATCACACATGATAGGATTAGATACACAGCTCAGCAGACAGTATCACACATGATAGGATTAGATACACAGCTCAGCAGACAGTATCACACATGATAGGATTAGATACAGTATCTCAGCAGACAGTATCACACATGATAGGATTAGATACACAGCTCAGCGGACAGTATCACACATGATAGGATTAGATACACAGCTCAGCAGACAGTATCACACATGATAGGATTAGATACAGTATCTCAGCAGACAGTATCACACATGATAGGATTAGATACAGTATCTCAGCAGACAGTATCACACATGATAGGATTAGATACAGTATCTCAGCAGACAGTATCACACATGAGAGGCTTAGAATTATTTTATTTAAAAAATAAAACGAACAAATAAGAATGAAAAAATCTAATTAATGAAAAACAAAAAGATAAAAGACTTAGATACGCGCAGCCTTTGATAATATTTTTATCATGAAATGCAGTAATTTGACATTAGGGGGTCCTTTACATTTAGGCCCTCATACGTGTGTACACTCTCATCCTCCCGGGGTTGATGAATGATGGGAGTAGTAGTTATATTCGGGAATGATGTGCTCCGTTACCCGGCAGACAATTAGGTGGAAGCTTCTGCTCAATGAGCCTCATCTAAGAGCTCGTTACATCAGCCGCTCCCTGCGCAGCCCCGACCACACAAAGGACCTTGGAGATGCCTCTCCGGCACTGCCTCCTGTGCCACCCGGTGCCCGCTGCAAGTGATCCGCAACCCTCACCCGCCCCTGGCAGTAACCTCATACATAGAGGTCTCCAGCATCTGTCCATGGAAATTATAGAATGTTTTATCTGCGATAGATTAGATAGATAGATAGATAGATAGATAGATAGATAGATAGATAGATAGATAGATAGATAGATAGATAGATAGATGATAGAGAGATAGATAGATATGAGATAGATAGATAGATAGATAGATAGATAGATAGATAGATAGATAGATAGATAGATAGATAGATAGATATGAGATAGATAGATATGAGATAGATAGATAGATAGATAGATAGATAGATAGATAGATAGATAGATAGATAGATAGATATGAGATAGATAGATATGAGATAGATTAGATAGATAGATAGATAGATAGATAGATAGATAGATAGATAGATATGAGATAGATAGATATGAGATAGATAGATATGAGATAGATAGATATGAGATAGATAGATATGAGATAGATAGATAGATATGAGATAGATAGATAGATAGATAGATAGATAGATAGATAGATAGATAGATATGAGATAGATAGATAGATAGATATGAGATAGATAGATAGATATGAGATAGATAGATAGATATGAGATAGATAGATAGATATGAGATAGATAGATAGATAGATAGATAGATATGAGATAGATAGATAGATAGATAGATAGATATGAGATAGATAGATAGATATGAGATAGATAGATAGATAGATAGATAGATATGAGATAGATAGATAGATAGATAGATAGATAGATAGATAGATAGATAGATAGATAGATAGATAGATAGATAGATATGAGATAGATAGATAGATAGATAGATTAGATAGATAGATATTAGATAGATAGATAGATAGATAGATAGATAGATAGATAGATAGATATGAGATAGATAGATAGATAGATAGATATGAGATAGATAGATAGATAGATAGATAGATAGATAGATAGATAGATATGAGATAGATAGATAGATAGATAGATAGATAGATAGATAGATAGATAGATAGATAGATAGATATGAGATAGATAGATAGATATGAGATAGATAGATAGATAGATAGATAGATAGATAGATAGATATGAGATAGATAGATAGATATGAGATAGATAGATAGATAGATAGATAGATAGATAGATAGATAGATATGAGATAGATAGATAGATAGATAGATAGATAGATATGAGATAGATAGATAGATAGATATGAGATAGATAGATAGATAGATTAGATAGATAGATATGAGATAGATAGATATGAGATAGATAGATAGATAGATAGATATGAGATAGATAGATAGATAGATAGATAGATATGAGATAGATAGATATGAGATAGATAGATAGATGAGATAGATAGATAGATAGATATGAGATAGATAGATAGATATGAGATAGATAGATAGATAGAGAGATAGATAGATAGATAGATATGAGATAGATAGATATGAGATAGATAGATAGATATTAGATAGATAGATAGATATTAGATAGATAGATCTGTAACAGTGACACCTGCAGGCTAATACCTAGTAGTGCACCATAACAAAAAATATTTAAAAAATAATAATTTTTATTTTATATATTTTACCGTCAAGAACATGAGAGCTTCCCTATCTGACCGTTTCATGCGCTGTGTTGTATCCCTACTTAGATACAAGATGGCCGCTGCCTCCCCCATCCCCCGCTCTTTTAGTTAGTGTAAATGAATGATTCACCGAGCGTTTAGCAGTGTATTTTGGGGCGGTATATCTGCTGTATATACTGTGGATGGCGCTGGTAATCGCCCTCCTGGGACGGGTAAGCTCATTACACTTACATTGCGTATAGCCAGAGGGTTGAAGTCGATGCTTTTTTAATGGCGGCCATATTTCATCATATTTACGCTTGGTTCATCAGCACATCCTCACTCCTGCTCCACATAATGACAAAACGCACAGCATTTCTTGCTGCTTCATAGAAACAAAGTTTATATATCAAAAATGTATCAGCTGAAGATTTACGTGATGTATCTAAGCCTGCCAGGTGTGATACTGCTTCCGAGAACCTCCTACATAATATGTCCTAGTCAACCTGCCGAACGACCCCCAAAAAGTGCCAGGCAGGAGGTGGAAAGCAGATTGTAGATGACTTTGTCCTTTGCCATTCAACAGAGACGTGTACTTGTCAGCTCGGCCAGGATGTCTGGGAGACCCCCGGAAAAGGTGAGACCTCCCGGACTCCTGAAGGAGAAGACTAATCTCCCGGGTGCCACATTCTCTTTAAAATGTTCTCCCCCTCCCCATTCCCGCAGTTCACCCCACTACCGAGCGCCGCAGCGGACAACGTTCTGGAGTGAAGAGAACTTCAGGGAGAGGGGAGTATCTGCAGTCTGGTCTGGGGTCTGTATTTGTTTAGAGGGTCTGGGGTCTATGTTCACTTAGAGGGTCTATATTTATTTAGAGGGTCTGGGGTCTGTATTTGTTTAGAGGGTCTTGGGTCTATGTTTACTTAGAGGGTCTGTATTTGTTTGGAGGGTTAGGGGTCTGTATTTGTTTAGAGGGTCTGTATTTTTTTAGAGGGTCTGGGGTCTATATTTACTTAGAGGGTCTGGAGTCTGTATTTACTTAGAGGGTATGGGGTCTGTATTTGTTTAGAGGATCTGGTCTGGGGTCTGTATTTATTTAGGGGTTGTTGTCTGGAGTCTTTATTTGCTTAGAGAGTCTGGGGTCTGTATATGTTTAGGGGGTCTGGTCTGGGGTCTGTATAATTTTTGGGGTGTAAAGACAGAGCTCATGTGCCCTATTAGGATTCAAATACTATAGGTTTGGGGCGTGTCCTATATAAATGGGCGGGGCATGTGTTTTTTCAGAACCTCCCTGATGTCCCTTCTTAAAGTTGGCCACTACAGCCCTGACTCCTAAGACACAAGGAGAGTCCAGTGTATAAGGAGTCAGGGGGAAGGGGCTGATGTCCTGTAGTCATTTGCCGTATCTTATGGGGGAGTGTTCACCTCCAATCTGATGTGTAGGATCGCCCTATATCTTACTGAAGTCCTAATAATTCTGGAGCTGACCGGTGCCCGCTCTACACAGCCTCCAAACGTGCCAGTCAGGAGTTGTAAAGCCGTAGTTCTCTATGGGTTCCTGTCAGCAACGCACGTCGAGATGGCCACCGATGTCTCAAGAACAAACTTGGCAGTGTGAAAACTTTTCCTCCACGCAGACACCGCGCATTCAGGCGCCGACACAGATATTATTCCGCAATTAAGAAGCCATTTTGTGGTCCGGTGGCCAGTAATATTCCAGCGTAATTCGGCTATTTATCATCCTCCCTCGTGCTTGTTTTGTGGTGATATCTTGTGGAAAATGAAGGAAAGATAAATGTGGGCGTCTTCTCATGCGTGGCACGAGGCTCGGGGTTCCTTCTCTAGAATGAATAATTTAAAAAATCGCTATTATGGAGAGACGGTCGTTTGGTGGCGGCCTTGGAAGCCCCTGGCCTAGCGCCGCTTCATCGTCCCGCTGGGAGGGGAGCTTTTATTACAGTCCCTAGAGCTCCGTTGGATTTTCGTCTCTAAGAAGAAATAATTTGATTTCTAGAGAGTTGCCCCGAGGCGGAAGCAAATGTTTCTTATTTGATTTTGTTCTAATTGAAGTCTTTCCCCTCCTTCCCGGCCCCTCAGGGTCTTTATATTAAGTTACGTGACAGAAAATAACATTTATAACCTACAAAATTTATGCGTGAGAAGATTAGAGTCTATGGCAGGCGCCGCTGGTGGAAAATCACGGCTGGGGTTACCTCTGCCATTATGGCGTACTACAACTCCCAACAATTTCTGTCATCAATCTAGCGATAATCTATCAGACCACCTCCATCTCCACCTCCTTACCCACCATTGGAAGAGAGAAGTATGGGTCATTTCCTCTTCCCTTGATAGCCTACGTCTTGGTCTTCCCGAAGGGCAGTGGAGTCATTCTTAACCCTCTCCATGAGCTCCTTGACATGGACAACCTGAACATCGTGTCCATTGAGGCCATAACATGACGCTGCCCTTTAATATACCGTTATAGATATATACTACTCAATGATCGTGAGAACAGGGGCGGAGCCGTGACAAACTCCCTGTCTTCTCGAGAGGTGGAACATGGTGGATCTCAAAAACCTGCATAACTCTCTGATCTGACGAATACAATGTGGTCCCAATTGGAAGACCCTGCTCGGGTGTCCTCCACATTCCTGAATGTCGAAGATGGAAAGGGGTTATCCAAAATGGGAATCCAAAGTTGGGAAACCAAAGAGAGAATCAAGCCATAGACGGTGGAAACATCCAAGATCGGAAGTGGTGGCCCCTCAAATGTTTGTAATACTGTAGGAAGGGTCGAATACTTTAAGAATTGGGATCCCAGATGTTTCTCCGAACACCCTTGATGCTTGAGATCTCAGTTTGTCTATGACCGTGTTCCTGAGATCTCGGTATGTCTATGACCGTGTTCTTGAGATCTCAGTCTGTCTATGACCGTGTTCTTGAGACCTCAGTCTGTCTATGACCGTGTTCCTGAGATCTCGGTATGTCTATGACCGTGTTCCTGAGATCTCGGTATGTCTATGACCGTGTTCCTGAGATCTCGGTATGTCTATGACCGTGTTCCTGAGATCTCGGTATGTCTATGACCGTGTTCCTGAGATCTCGGTATGTCTATGACCGTGTTCCTGAGATCTCGGTATGTCTATGACCGTGTTCCTGAGATCTCGGTATGTCTATGACCGTGTTCCTGAGATCTCGGTATGTCTATGACCGTGTTCCTGAGACCACAGTCTGTCTATGACCGTGTTCTTGAGATCTCGGTGTAGTTTATGTTGGTTCCTCTCCTGAGTGGCGTCTCATGGAAGATATCACTTCATGTGCTGTGCGCATTACGCTCAACTGCTGATACAATACCTATTATTAGTGCCGGAAACAGCAGGACGACAGGCTGTCATTTCTCGCCGTGATGTGTCCGTGAGCTGAGAAAAGCGATTTCTTATGTTGTGAATATTGCATCTGTATGCCGGAGGCACAACCAGGACCGGGAGCCGCGTGCCTAACTGAAATATGACACACAAAAAGAGACGACAAAAAGAGCAACTCTACTCACAGCCGATAGTAACATCACAGGGGCAGCAATCCTTCCGGAGGTACCGGGGAGAGATACTATAGAAAATACGTTTAGGTAAATCCCACAATATTATTATGATCTTCTATCCTATCATACCTCAGGGTGCAGTACAGACTTCACATTCTCAAAATATAATACTGCTCCCTATATACAAGAATATACCTACTATAATACTGCCCCCTATATACAAGAATATACCTACTATAATACTGCCCCCTATATACAAGAATATAACTACTATAATACTGCTCCTATATACAAGAATATAACTACTATAATACTACCCCTATATACAAGAATATAACTACTATAATACTGCCTCCTATATACAAGAATATAACTACTATAATACTGCTCCTATATACAAGAATATAACTACTATAATACTGCCCCTATATACAAGAATATAACTACTATAATACTGCTCCTATATACAAGAATATAACTACTATAATACTGCCCCCTATATACAAGAATATAACTACTATAATACTGCTCCTATATACAAGAATATAACTACTATAATACTGCCCCCTATATACAAGAATATAACTACTATAATACTGACCCTATAAACAAGAATATAATTACTATAATACTGCTCCCTATATACAAGAATATAACTACTATAATACTGCTCCCTATATACAAGAATATAACTACTATAATACTGCTGCTATATACAAGAATATAACTACTATAATACTGCCCCTATATACAAGAATATAACTACTATAATACTGCCCCTATATACAAGAATATAACTACTATAATACTGCCCCTATATACAAGAATATAACTACTATAATACTGCCCCCTATATACAAGAATATAACTACTATAATACTGCCCCCTATATACAAGAATATAACTACTATAATACTGCCCCCTATATACAAGAATATACCTACTATAATACTGCCCCCTATATACAAGAATATAACTACTATAATACTGCTCCTATATACAAGAATATAACTACGGTACTATAATACTGCCCACTATATACAAGAATATAACTACTATAATACTGTCCCCTATATATAAGAATATAACTACTATAATACTGCTCCTATATACAAGAAAATAACTACTATAATACTGCCCCCTATATACAAGAATATACCTACTATAATACTGCCCCCTATATACAAGAATATTACTACTATAATACTGCCCCCTATATACAATATAACTACTATAATACTGTCGCCTATATACAAGAATATAACTACTATAATACTGCTCCTATATACAAGAATATAACTACTATAATACTGCTCCTATATACAAGAATATAACTACTATAATACTGCTCCTATATACAAGAATATACCGACTATAATACTGCTCCTTATATACAAGAAAATAACTACTATAATACTGCCCCTATATACAAGAATATAACTACTATAATACTGCACCTATACACAAGAATATAAGTACTATAATACTGCCCCTATATACAAGAATATAACTACTATAATACTGTTCCCTATATACAAGAATATAACTACTATAATACTGCCACTTTATACAAGAATATAACTACTATAATACTGCCACTTTATACAAGAATATAACTACTACAATACTGCCCCCTATATACAAGAATATAACTACTATAATACTGCTTTGTATATACAAGAAAATAACTACTATAATACTGCCTCCTATATACAAGAATATAACTACTATAATACTGCTCCCTATATACAAGAATATAACTACTATAATACTGCCCCCTATATACAAGAATATAACTACTGTAATACTACCCCTATATACAAGAATATAACTACTATAATACTGCCTCCTATATACAAGAATATAACTACTATAATACTGGACCCTATATACAAGTATATAACTACTATAATAGTGCCCCTATATACAAGATTACTACTATAATACTGCCCCTATATACAAGACTATAACTACTATAATACTGTCCCTATATACAAGAATATAACTACTATAATACTGCTCCCTATATGCAGGAATATAACTACTATAATACTGCCCCTATATACAAGAATATAACTACAATAATACTGCCCCTATATACAAGAATATAACTACTATAATATTGCTCCCTATATACAAGAATATAACTACTGTAATACTGCCTCCTATATACAAGAATATAACTACTATAATACTGCTCCTATATAAAAGAATATAACTACTGTAATACTGCCCCTATATACAAGAATATAACTACTATAATACTGCCCCTATATACAAGAATATAACTACTATAATACTGCCCCTATATACAAGAATACAACTACTATAATACTGCTCCTATATACAAGAATATAACTACTATAATACTGCTCCTATATACAAGAATATAACTACTATAATACTGCTCCCTATATACAAAAATATAACTACTATAATACTGCCCCCTATATACAAGAATATAACTACTATAATACTGCTCCCTATATACAAGAATAGAACTACTATAATACTGCACCTATATACAAGAATATAACTACTATAATACTGCCCCTGTATACAAGAATATATCTACTATAATACTGCTCCTATATACAAGAATATAACTACTATAATACTGCTCCTATATACAAGAATATAACTACTATAATACTGCCCCCTATATACAAGAATATAACTACTATAATACTGCTCCTATATACAAGAATATAACTACTATAACACCGCCCCCTATATACAAGAATATAACTACTATAATACTGCTCCTATATTCAAGACTATAACTACTATAATACTGCTCCCTATATACAAGAATATAACTACTATAATACTGCTCCCTATATACAAGAATATAACTACTATAATACTGCTCCCTATATACAAGAATATAACTACTATAATACTGCTTCCTATATACAAGAATATAACTACTATAATACTGCCCCATATACAAGAATATAACTACTATAATACTGCCCCCTATATACAAGAATATAACTACTATAATACTGCTTCCTATATACAAGAATATAACTACTATAATACTGCCCCATATACAAGAATATAACTACTATAATACTGCCCCCTATATACAAGAATATAACTACTATAACACTGCCCCTATATACAAGAATATAACTACTATAATACTGCCCCTATATACAGGAATATAACTACTATAATACTGCCTCTATATACAAGAATATAACTACTATAATACTGCTCCTATATACAAGAATATAACTACTATAAGGGCATGGCCACACGTGGCGGATTTCCTCCGCAACTGTCCGCATCAATGCCGCACCTAATCCGGGTTGCGGATTACGGCTGCGGATCTGCCCAAAATGTGCAGAAAATTGATGCGGACTAGCTGCTGCGGACTGCGGGAAAAGTGCTTCCCTTCTGTCTATCAGTGCAGGATAGAGAGAAGGGACAGCACTTTCCCTAGTGAAAGTAAACGAATTTCATACTTACCGGCCGTTGTCTTGGTGACGCGTCCCTCTTTCGGCATCCAGCCCGACCTCCCTGGATGACGCGCCAGTCCATGTGACCGCTGCAGCCTGTGCTTGGCCTGTGATTGGCTGCAGCCGTCACTTAGACTGAAACGTCATCCTGGGAGGCCGGACTGGAGACAGAAGCAGGGAGTTCTCGGTAAGTATGAACTTCTATTTTTTTTACAGGTTGCTGTATATTGGGATCGGTAGTCACTGTCCCGGGTGCAGAAACAGTTACTGCCGATCGCTTAACTCTTTCAGCACCCTGGACAGTGACTATTTACAGACGTCTCCTAGCAACGCTCCCGTCATTACGGGAGCCCCATTGACTTCCTCAGTCTGGCTGTAGACCTAGAAATACATAGGTCCAGCCAGAATGAAGAAATGTCAAGTTAAAAAAGCAAGACGCATCCGCAGCACACATAACATGTGCATGACAGCTGCGGACTTCATTGCGGAAATTAGAATCTCCATTGAAGTCAATGGAGAAATTCCGCCATGAGTCCGCCACTGCTCCGCAACAGACAGAGCATGCTGCGGACACCAAATTCCGCTCCGCAGCCTATGCTCCGCAGCGGAATTTTACGCATCGTCTAAACGAACACTGCTAAATTAAAGTGGAAGTCAATGGAGAAACGGCTCCGCTGCGGATTAACGCTGCGGAGTGTCCGCAGCGGAATTTAAGTGAAATTCCGCCACGTGTGAACCCAGCCTAATACTGCCCTCTATATTCAAGAATATAACTACTATAATACTGCTCCTTTATACAAGAATATAACTACTATAATACTGCCCCTATATACAAGAATATAACTACTATAATACTGCCACCTATATACAAGAATATAACTACTATAATACTGCCCCCTATATACAAGAATATAACTACTATAATACTGCCCCCTATATACAAGAATATAATTACTATAATACTGCTCCCTATATACAAGAATATAACTACTATAATACTGCTCCTATATACAAGAATATAACTACTATAATACTGCCCCCTATATACAAGAATATAACTACTATAATACTGCCCCTATATACAAGAATATAACTACTATAATACTGCCCCTATATACAAGAATATAACTACTATAATACTGCCTCCTATATACAAGAATATAACTATTATAATACTGCCCCCTATATAGAAGAATATAACTACTATAATACTGCCCCCTATATACAAGAATATAACTACTATAATACTGCCCCTATATACAAAAATATAACTACTATAATACTGCCCCCTATATACAAGAATATAACCACTATAATACTGCTTTTATATACAAGAATATATAACTACTATAATACTGCCCCTATATACAAGAATATAACTACTATAACACTGCTCCTATATACAAGAATATAACTACTATAATACTGCCCGCTATATACAAGAATATAACTACTATAATACTGCTCCCTATATACAAGAATATAACTACTATAATACTGCTCCTATACACAAGAATATAACTACTATAATACTGCTCCTATATACAAGAATATAAATACTATAATACTGAACCTATATACAAGAATATAACTACTATAATACTGCCCCCTATATACAAGAATATAACTACTT